>NC_059426.1:123069830-123299830 GCF_021028975.2 Sphaerodactylus townsendi
ATGTTGATTAGAGCAGCTATTATAATCTGAACAGTATAATAATCATTGTACTACTCATACAGTATGCTTGGAAGCAAGATTCCTTTCCTTTGCTATTCATGCAAGTTGGCAAAGTATTGTACAAATAAAAAACATCAATATTTTACCTTCGTGCTCTTCAGATGAAGGTAACACATAAAGGCAAAGCATATAAGGCAAAGCATAAAGAAAAGAAAAGGCAGGATCTAGAAGCAAAGAAAGATGAGACAAAGTTGTTAGTGCACTGCAAATGAGACAGATTTATGAGGACTTAATGAGAGTACTGTTGGTGAGCGTACAAACAAAGCCTCCTTTCCTGTAAAGTCAACTCTAGAAGGTTTTGTGAGAAAGAGCAGAGTGCAGAAAGTAGCTCTCCTACTATGCCAGTCATTATTTCTACAGTGTTGGAGATCTTACCCTGCCAAGATGGACATCCTGTGGTCCTTGTAAGCTAAAAAAAGAATAAGCATTTTTGGACAAGGTTTGGTTTTCACTGGGATACCTGAGGAAATGTATTTTATTTAGGATAATACAGCCACTTGCATCGATGCCAAACACAGAAATTACATTCAATCATATTTCGTAATCTGTTTTTATTTTTCAGAGAGACATGGGGCAGTAGCACCTTAGAGACCAACAAGATTTTTAGGGTAAAAACTTAATCAGGGTGCAGAAATACAATGTGCATTGTACCTTTGCATCCTGAATTTCTCCTCTACAACACTCCTCCCAACTTCCAACTGGGACATAAGGACTCAGAGATCACCATTTCAACTTGTATCTGATGAAGGAAGCACTGACTCTCAAAAGCTTAAACTCAAAAAATCTTGCTGGTCCCCAAGGTATTACTGGACTCAAATCTAGCTCTTCTACTACAGTCCAACGGCTACTCTCTGAAACTATTTTTTTCAAGTATTCCAGTGAACGCTACCAGCAAGCTGAGTGCGAATCCTCATTAACAAGGCTTGTTACCTAGTTTGTTCATTTGTACAATACTGTACTCTGAGAGAAAAGTTCACTGGTCCATAAGGCAATGTTGTATGTATTCAACCTAGGAAATTGATTTGTGTGTATATAGTGCAGTCAGTAAATATAAACCAAGAACAATAATACCACCAGCATTTTCACTAACAATTCAGTGCAGGGTAAAACAATACAAAAACCAAGTACATGGAGTAGGTAAAGCAAGGTCTGGAAATACCAACATTGTTTTCTGGAAAAAATAAGATGGTACTCATAGGCTACATTTAAAGCATGGACGTTTAAGAAAAAAAAAGAGAGGAGAACATCATATGCTAATACACATTTTGCACAGAATTCATGATCCAAATTACTGAACAAAAAATTTCAAATATAAGCTTATGTTCTCAACTTCAGTAGACAGAACACACTAAGATAAGCAAAAACCATTACTATAATTTGGCAGACAGAATTTGGAAACTGACTGCCAGTATTACAATGCAAATCTATGCCAAGTAGACTGGGGTAAATTTGTATAGGATTGCACTGTCAGATGCTTAAGATTACAATACTATAATGCACACTTACTCAAGAGAAAGCCCCACTAGGATTAACTTCCAAATATACCAGCATTGGGGATCTATTGCATTACAAAGAGTAGATTATCCCTCATCACCAAATAAATTCTTTAAAGTGAACATGGTATTAGTAACAACACGGACAAAGGCATTTCTCCAAACTTAAATAATTCTACAGTTATTAACAGGTGAGAATATATCTCCTCTTCCAAGTAGACAGGTATAGGCAGCCATTAAACATGCAACTGAATCCCACAAATGTTTACCTGGAAGAAACCTGATCAAGTTCAGTGAAGGGGCTCGCTCTCATTAAACCCCTACCTACCTACTTATTGACTATGGCTTGCAACCAGTAATGAGAAAACAGAAACATGTTGGCCAGCCATGCACCTTGTTGCTGGCTCAGGGTGGTGCGAACCTCTCCCTGTAGCTCAGCTCAATGTGGGGTGGGTCCAGTGCCACCAGTTGCTGAGAGGCACCAAGGGGCCAGATGGTGGATGGAGCAAGGCACACAGATGGCATGGCTGTGACAGGCCAACAAGAAGGCAGGCAGGGATGGCACCCATCTTCAAGTGGTGCCCAGGGCACATGCCATACCATAGATTCATAGTGTCCCAAAATTGATTGCACAAGATCTTGCACAAGCAGAAACACAAGTGGGGACACAGTCTGACAGCACAAATGGCTGCTGCGATCTTTTGCTTGCATTTCCACTTGTGCAATTGGCCTAAAACAAGTGGAAATTTTGCACTGGATCCAACTCCATAAGGTATGTTAAAAAAAAACTTCACAAACTCAATTTGAAAGATGGGAACATCAAGTATCTGGCAAATTGTGCCTTATTTTGGAGAGGTATGAAACTTGTACAAATTTCCAAATGTCTAAAGAGATTGTGGCTGCAATCAGACAATTTGAATAAACCAATATTTCTTTGTAGGAACAAGCAGCCCAGGAGTTGGGCTTGAACACTGTTTCCTTCCCCCAACCACCCCCCATTTAGTTTGCTCCTTGCCTACAAATTAGTACTCTGCACCAGGATTTAACCACAACCAGGATTTAACTACAGCATTCCTGCTGCAAACTAACAGGAATGCTGGTTTGCCAACTAGAAACAAATTACTCTTCAAAGAAACACCTTATTTGAATGTCACAACAAATTGAAGTTAGTTGTAAACCAGATTTCAGTGCAGCAAGTAAAGGAAGGAGTTACCAAAGAACCTTCCAGGCTCACTGTGTGAACTAAACAGCTTCCCAAGCTTATTTTCATAATGAATAAACCACAGTTTGTTGATATCTGTTCATGATATCTGAAGGCAGCTGCAACCCATGTCTTTTTTTTTTCTTGGCCCAGCCTCCTTGATTACAAAGGACAATTATTGGAATGGAAGAGGTGCTTGAATATTTTCACACATACATGCTTGCACATTAAAATGTAACTGTTTTTTTAAAAATTTAAAGGCTAAATTCTTCAAACACTCTCCACATAATCACTAAAATACTTTAAAGAATTTAATCATATTATTACTATTGCCCTGTAAACCTACAAAATGCTTTCTGATGACTATTATAAATGTATAGATGGGATTTAAAAAACCTACAATATGAGGCAATCATAATTCATGCATACTCAAATTCTGCTGTACAATTCTGCATAAGATTACCAAAGAACTGAAGATCCTAAAATTATTATAAAGCTGGGATAGGTGTTCAAATTTACTGTCTGTAGTTTCATAATTTATTACAAGAATGTTTATTTTTTGAGATTTGTCTCAAAAAACATATGTTTTTAATCCAACTATTTCTCCAGCAAATTCAGGACAGCATGCGTGGTTGTCACTGCTGTTTTATCACTGAGAGCCAGCATGGTGTAGTGATTAAGAATGGGAGACTCTAATCTGGAGAACCAGGTTTGATTCCCTGCTCCTCTACATGAAATCTGCTGGGTGACTTTGGGCTAGTTAGTTCTTGCAAAACTCTCTCAGTCCTACCTACCTTACAAGGTGTCTGTTGTGGGGAGGGAAAAGGAAGACAACTGTAAGTCACTTTGAGACTTCTCTTTCTACATTATAAACATGAGTTCTACTTGCTATTGCTATCCAAATAACATAACCCACAGTTTTGCTTATCAGAAATATGAATGTACATGAAGTTTGGGATGTAAACTTGAAGGTGCCATTTGATGGAGTAACAGATTCGTGATTATCTTACATCCTATTATTATTATTATTATTATTATTATTTAATTAATTTGTATACCGCCCGATCCCCGAAGGGCTCCGAAGGGCTCCTACAAGGGCCCCGAAGGGCTCCTACAAAGTTTTCTCCCCTAATTTCAAAGTCCAAAAACTTTTTATCATGTCACATATTTTTGTCTGCTTTATTTCTATTAAACCAATGAATCTTAAATGCCAGCTCAACATTTTCTCTTGTTTAAGTTAACATTTGAAAATAAAAACCAAATATTTAGACCCCATCTCACCCTGAGATGATAAAGCACAACTCCAGTACTTAGAATATCTTCATCCATGGTCATTAAGTGAGGTAAACTGGAATCAATTGCCACTCCAGATTTCTTCTTATTGATATCCACCCTGTATTCTTCCATGATAGCTTTCTTGTTAATCCACTTATCTGTCCAGTCTTTGGTCAGCTGCTCAATCTTTGAGGGTGGCAAAAGAAAAAGTGAACAGTGCTGATTTTACAGTGCTGTGAACAGTGCTGTGAACCTATTTTTACTGCCAGAAAGTAGAACTTTGGAAAGGATGCAAATTACAGTTATTTCTGGCAGAAAAGGAAAAACCCCTAGAGCAGGGGTGTCCAACTCTGGTGCCTCAGATGTTTGTGGACTATGATTCCCATCAGCCCCTGCCAGCATGGCCAATTGGGAATCATAGTCCACAAACATCTGGGCCACCAGAGTTGGACACCCCTGCTCTAGAGGGATCACTGGTTGGGTAGGCAGCACAAACACAAGAGGCTTACTGCATATTAGAAGAAGGTCAGAAAAGCATGTGGTCAGGCACAGGATCAAGCAGTTTCCTGTGCACCTGAGCCATGAGTAGATTCAGCAGGAACCCATCTCCCGTTACAACGACTCCCAGACATCTGCAATGCTGGTGCTGCAGCATATCCAAGATTAGGCTTGCAGTCCCTTCCAAATGCAATCTGCCATGGTAATGCAGCAAGTAATGTCCCTAGTCCCTACTACCAATGACCCAGGTTGAGATCACTTGTGCCTTACAGTGGGACCATGCAAGACATAATTTTATCCAGAAGTTTCATCTATGGGGAAGGGGGATGCATGACTGCTGTAATGTACATGTTTTTATACCTACAAAGAACTTATAAAACATATCACAATCTCCCATCACACAATACGGGAAAAATTACAAAGCTGAATTCCCACTGAAAATTTAATCTAGATACAACCAAGTTTCAAAAGAATCGGCACCTTTTCATCCAGGTTCCAACATCCTCACTGCAGCATGTTTCTAGTGAAGACACCTAGGCCTGCCCTTGGGGGAGGGGGTGTGTGTTCCTACTGTCAGGGGTGCAATTGTTCAGCTAGCAACACCAACATTTCATAGTATCTTTAGGAGACCCTCCTGAGTATACTATCCAGGTTTGGTGAAGTTTGGTTCATGAGGGCCAAAGTTATGTACCCTCAAATGTGTAGCCCCCATCTCCTATTAGCTCTCATTGGAAACAATGGGGGATGGGGCACCTCCTTTGGGAGTCCATAGCTTTGGACCCCCTGGACTAAACTTCACAAAACCTGGGTGGTATCACTAGGAGACTCTCCTGATGATACCACCCAGGTTTGGTGAAGTTTGGTTCATGGGGGCCAAAGTTATGGACCCTCAAATGTGTCGCCCCCATCTCCTATTAGCTCCCATTGGAGTGTTTTTTCAAAAAGGTGAATATACAAGCAGGTCCCGGAAAATCCTGTGATAAGGGGGGGAGGAGAGCCAGAAACGGGACTGATCTGTGTTCTGGGGTTTGGCTGTGAGGAGATCTCGAGGGAAACTGGATATTTCGGGTGACTATCCCAGGATTAATTGCCAGTGAGGAAATCACTGAAGAGTACAAACCTTGAGTTCATTCTGAAGAACAAGTTCTGTCAAATTTCCATCTTTATCATCACTCCAAGATGGACTAAAATTCCTCTGCGAAAACAAAAATTGAAAGGTAACTCTGTCCCATTTCAAAATACACAATGCAGACAAATAAACTTACTTTAGGATAGAAGTAGGAGAAAAGGATAGAATAGGAGAAAAGGATAGAATAGGAGAAAATACAGCAGAATATCAGAAGCTATATTTTGCAGCCCAAATCTACTCAGGAAATATTTCTAACTGTAGTGAGTGACTGTTTTGAAAATCAGAACTTATTGTTTCAGAGGGTAGTTGTGTTGGTCTGCAGTAGAAAAATGTTGCACTTACCTGTGACTGTTGTTCATCGAGTGTCTCTCTATGCAGACACACATTGAGACTGCGCAAGCTGGCAGCAGAGATTATTCTGGTAAGCTTCTAGAAGAATTGGCTGAGGAGCACCTCCCTGCCCCCTAGCAACAGCAGTGGGACATCTTCCCACCTAAACTTCTCTGTGACCAAAGGTCAGGGTGCGCTCCTCCCCTCAGTTTTCCAGTGCCACCTTGCCATAGTTCTCGTCTTGGACCTGTCACGGCTGATTTTACCAAAGTCACAGAGGGTAATTTTGAAGGTTTTCTGAGCTTAGAGGTTGCTGCGGTTTACTCCAAAGACAGGACAGCCTTCTTGCAGGGGAAAGCTTTTAACAGACACTCTATTGCTGTGAGTCTTCGGGGTATGCCTTACATGCACCAACATTGTGCCCCTCTTCCAGGCAAAGCAAGCAAAGACTATGATTGTCAGTTTGAGTCATTTTTGCTCTACAATGGGAGCCTTTTAAAATAAACCTTTCTGGGCCATGACAGAGACGAAACCAGTTGCCTGCCTCAGAGGGAGGGTGGGGGGGAATCAAATAAAAATCTTAAGAGTGAGCAAACAGCTGAGGATTTTTCTTACAGAGCAGCCTGTCGCTGTCCTTGTCGAGAAATTGTAGAAAGAGTCATGAGGAAAAAACCCACAAAGACAAGCAACACTAGGCTGAACCTACTCGATCAGAAGTGAGGAAGGAACTGAGGGAAGGAGTACCCTTTTCTCAGACCACATAAGCATTTGGGTGGGAAAGGATTACAGCAGCTCCAAGAGAGGGTTCAGTCCCCCACCTTCAGTGGAATTTTAAGCTAAAACAAATCTCTCTTTTGTAGGCCGACTCATGTTCAGTCCCAATGTGGAACTGCACAGGAGGCCAAGATGAAGCAGGAAAGTGCTCCATGGGTAGAAATTCTTGTGTTCACTGAAATGTTTTAGTGAATCTGACCAACACCTCTTTTTATGTTTATTTAGATCCAAAGAAAAAAGTAACTCTAAATACAAAATGCCTGCTTAAGACCTAACTATATTAACCAGCTTGATAAATTATTCTTTTCCTCGTTCCTTTGAAAACTGAGTGTAGCTGCGACTGAAGATACCAGTTTTCAATACACAATCCCTCGTGTAGTTATTGATTCTAAGCCCATTGATTTCAAAGGGCTTAGATTTCTTTGCAGAGGATTATACAACTGTGAGAACTCATTAGCATCTTGGAGACATTGGCTTCTAGAACTGAGAATAGCTAAAATGTGCTTCTGTAATACAACACAGCATATAAGGCTCACAACGGGATCCCAAAGACAATCTACTTTTAGAAAACTCAAACTAGCTATTTTGATCTACGATAAAATAATGTTATTAATTAGTACTAAAATAATATTAATGTTCCATGAAAGTGAGTTGGAATGCACATGCTAAGTGAAGTACAGTATACTTAAAGAATTAATGAGATACTTGAGGAGATGCTTATATTATCCTTAAATTCAGAGGTAATTGCTAATTTTGGTTACATTTAAATATCTATACAAACCAGCTCAAAGCTCATCAGCATGGCTTTCAGCCTGTCAATTTCTTCTCTCAGTTCTCGAATCAGCTTCACATTTGCATCCTGAAAGAGAAGAGCATGGCCAGTTATACACTGGTGCTCTGCCCCACGTTGAAGGGAGATTCACTTTGGGGCACAGCTTCTGTTGCAGATGCCTTTTGCTCCTTTTCACACTCACTGTGCAGCAGATCCCATAATCTATGCTGTTTGTGAGAATGGGCAAAGAGTGACCTTTTCTGCTGCTTCTCAAAGAAGATGGAACAAATGCTCCTGCATTGTTTGCTTTAGGCATTTGGGCTCCACTCCACCGCCCATGCTCAACTTCCACCATCCCCAATGACTGGGAAGGCTTTTAAAAACTTTATTTCAACTTCAATTATTTGTACCATATTAGATCTATCGAAATAATGATATATCTATTACAGGAATACTGAAAAACCAAAGAATATAGAAACAACAAGCCTCTCTCTCCTCTAGCAGCAGGAAGTATGTGTGTCTGTGTGAGGGGGAGGGGAGAATATCAGTTCTAAGAGATGGTCCCCTTCTTCAGCCAAGGGTGGTCCAGTGAATTGCTTTGCCTCTTTCATTTGGGGGGTGAGATTATTTTTGAAAAGGGCTACAATATTGATATAACTTAAATAACAGAAATATCGATATAACATTAATTTAAAGGACTTTAACAAAGTCTACAATCTTGTGAATGTGTGCCTTTAAGTGTGGTGGGTGGAGTTAAGAGAACCAGGAAAAGCAAAGACCTTAAAGAGTTAATCACAGAAGCCAGGCAGCAGGCAGTGGTGCTTCCTTATATGTAACTAGAGAAACGCAAAGAGACCCCTACTACACCCCCACTGCACAGTGAAGAGCCCCGAGGCATGCATTCCATGCAAAATAGGCCCACAAGCACTTTTCTTTTTTAAATAATCACCCAAAGTGATATGAAACCAATCCATTTCATGATGATTGTACTACAAGAAATATATTGCATTAGTCTTGTATGAAAACAAACAAGACTGGATCCAAATCAATTTGGCAATTTTCACTGATTTCCCCCACGCCCCATATCAAACCTCAGGGTCCCCTATCTCCAAAGAGACACATTTAGTAAAAATCAGTAGGGAGAGGAAGGCAAGAAAGTTCCATTACACTGACAGATAATTTAGTTTGATTCCAACATAAAGTCTGCTATGAAAATTTATTAATTTATATATTATGCCCTGTCAATTCTGGAACAATCAACGCTTTTCTGCTACATTCATCTTTCTTCTTGTGTACAAGAGTATGTACATTAAATCTCCACCATGACACCAAATCATGACGCAACTTTGTATATTAAGAAAATATTTCAGACTGGATTCTGCATAGCCCTAAGAGAAAAGCACATGCCAGTCTTATCCAGATGCTCCCTCCCCAAAAGTCACTTGGTAGCTGTGAAATGGCAATGTTAAGGGATGGGAAAAAAAGTGCACTGAGGAAGGGAAGCAAGCAAAACTTCCCCCCTCCACCTTGCGTACAAATAATATGAGAATTATTATAATCCATTATAGCATAGGAAATTAGAATAATAAGCAAGAACTACCAATACATTTAAAATGCACATAAACAATACAACAAAATTTGTTGAAAATATCTCTTAGAGTTTAACTGATGTTTGTGGGCATATGTTTTTGTAAGTGACATCCAGCATAACTTAATACACAGACAAATAAAGTTGTAAAAAGGGTAAAGCAGCAAGATGACTAACCTCATTCACCCGGGGTTTGTTAACAATGTTTTTGGCATTTGAGGCATATCTCAAGGTATTCATGGTCTCATTATAGCAAGAACTTGCAGGAGAGATTGCTACAGAAAAAAAAGACAAGCTAACTCAGAAATTTAAAAATTGCGTTTCAAATAAATGCCAAGCATCACACTTCTTATTCCTCAGACAAGCTGGGTCGAGGTATTCAGCCAGAAGCGTTCTCTGCTTAAGAATGAGAAGCAGCAGCAGCAGAAGTTTCTTTTTTATGCCCTGGCTCTTTCAGCCTATGCTGGGGCTAAGATTAGACAGGAAGCCATATTCACACTGAAATGTATCTACAGCACATTCTTACCATGAACAATAACACAGTATATTAAACTTACTTGCAATCATAATTGTCTTGGAATTACCACCCAAACTATCTTTCAGAAGCCAAGTGAGGATGGAGTCACGGTATGGAATGTAAGCCTGACGTCTCTGACCAGCTCCACAGGGGCTGCCTGTGTGGGCGCTATCCACATCACTGGCTATGCTGCTTATACTCTGGCAACTGCTGATCATCTGAGAATTTTGTGCTAAAAATAGGAAGAAGGGGGGAAATACGAATAGTTTATGACTTCTATAACAAATAGCACAAGTGGAAACCTGAAAGAACATGTGGGAGGCATCTCTTTTCCCATTATTTCTTCTTTCGCTTTTCTGAAAGACCCCCTAGATGCTCCCTTTTTTCCCTTTCTTCTTTCCTTAGAGAGCCAGCTCCAGGTTGGGGAATTCTTGGAGATTGAAGGGTGGAGCTTTGGGAGGCCAGGTCTGAGCAGGGAAGCAACTTCAGCAGGGTATAATGCCCTAGCATCCACTCTCCAAAGCAGCCATTTTCTTCAGGGGAACTGATCTTTGTCAACTGGAGAACAATTGTATTTTCGGGAGATACCCATGAGGTACCTGAAGGTTGGTAAACTTAGTTCCCATGGAGGAAATGACTCCTTTGAAGGGTGAAGTCTATGGCATTATACCCTTCCAAGATCCCTCCCCTCCTCAAACCCCACCCTACCAGGCTCCATTCTTCAAATCTCCAGGTACTTCTTAACTGGAAGTTGGTAACCCTGTATCCTTCCCACTTAAGCTCCTCTGTTTTAAGTTTTTCCTCCTCCACTCCCAGCACCCTCTGCCTAGAAAAACTGAGGCCCAGTTTGTAGTGCCAATCATTGCTCCATGCCTACTTACATGGCAGTGAGCCCTCAAGGACTTGTGGGGTGACATCTCAGTTTCACCACTATCCTGTTTTTCTTCCATACTTTCCTTTCCACTGGCAACCCTCATATCCTCTTCCTTTTCCCTACCTCATTCTTTCCTTCTCAGCCATTCACCAACTTAACTTTTACCTAGCTCCCATTTTCAGCTGCATTTATTATTTATTTACTTCATTTATTCCCTGCCTTTCTGCACAGTGGAGATCAAAGCAGCTTATGTTATGTTATTGTCCTCTCCTTTTATCTACACAACTATTATGTGAGGTAGGTTAGGTTGAAAGTATGTGACTGGTCCAAAATCAACTAGTGAGCTTCCGTGGCAAGATGGACATTTGATCTTGGGTCTCCTAGACCCTACCCTGAAGCTCTAACGGCTGTACCACACTGGCTCTAATAGGGTGGCTACTGTTAAACAGTAGCAGCCAGACCTATTTGACTCATGCAAGTCAGGTGGCATCAAGTCACTTAAAGGTTACTGTCAGGCCTAGAGTTCTTAACTGCCAAGTGGTACATGGAGATCTCCCAACGTTATAACTGAACTCCAGACAACAGAGATCTGTCTCTCTGAGGAAAATGGCTGTTCTGGAGTGTGGATTCTATGGGATTACATCTGGCTGAGGCCACTCCTCTACCCAAACCCTGCCCTCCTCAAACTCCACCACAAAATCTCCAGGAATTTTTCAGCCTGGAACTGGCAACCCTAGCTAAGCCTGGCCCCAATGAATCTTCCTCAAAAGCTAAAACTGGCCTGGAAAGGACCTTGCCTTTTACTGACATAACCAAGCACAGAATCTGTGGCTGCCTAGCAATGGCCACTGATGGAATCCATTGCATAAACAATCATTTTGAGTTTTGAACTTCCCAATTTTTTGTTTAAGATTTCAGATTTTTCTGCAAACCTAGGCCCTTTTCAGAATTGCAGAAAGATCCGACTTGGCCGCTCATAGCTCCAATAACTGGATTTAAGCCTCCTCAGATTTGGCCAACTCTGATATTAGTATATAGAATCACTCATTTGTTGCAAGGAAGCCCAAAGTAATTCTTGCAACTTCTCACCATAGTGCACATTCTTAGCATTCACACACACACAAGCCTTTATTGGCATACAAAACAGGACAAATTTTTAAAGCAAAACAAGGTTAAGAAATACAGTTAAAATTACTAATTTCCAGTATAAAATTTGAAACAGTTTCACAAAAGAGCACATCAGAGCTGTTCAGGAGATTGGGTATCTTATAACACTCTTGCCACTGAGAACATTGCAAGAAAATGGAATTCATATATTTCATGCGTATCTTATTGTATTTAGGGCATACAAACAGAGAATGGTCAAGTGTTTCAACTGTAATCAAATCACATGAACAAACTCTTTTAGAACGTTCCCTATTCTTGAATCTTCCCTCCAGCAGAGCTGATGGCAGCACATTACATCTTGCAGTAGCCAAGGCTCTCCTCTGGGTGGGATTAATCAGCAGACGAAGATATGCTGCCATAATTCCACGCTCGCATGGGATTAATAATGTAGTCGGAGAACAGGTTGTCTTGGCTACAAGAGTCAAATTATGAAAATCAAGATCCAAGAGCCTATTCTTAACTAGTCTGTAGGCTTCCACCTTTGTGAGCATAAGGAGTGATTCCAAAGGGAAACCAATAGCTTCAACCTTTCTGAAGATCAAATTATACCATTCTGAAATAAAGTGAACTGATAACAGAGAGGGAATATAACTATTGGATCCCACTAGAAAATGTATATGCAGCCAATATTTTGTGGCCCTTATCCATGCTAAGGTTTCTAGAGTTGTTTGGCCCATCTCTATGCACAACACAGCATAAGGCACACATCTAGGGAGCCCCATTAGTTTCTGAAAAAATTTGGAATGTAATAAATTTAATGATTTATTTATTGCCAAAATCCAAATGGGGGAACCGTACAGTAGCAAGGAGCCAATCCTAGCCTCAAAAACCTTCAAGGTAGCAGGAATATATAGATTGCCTTTACTGTAAAAAAAAACGATATATTGCTGTCATGTTGGTATGTGCCGAGGTAGTTACTGTTTGTCGCTATGAGGACCATGACAAATTATACCTATATCAAATGCCAAGGTATTGGAAATATTTGACCTGCTCAATTTTGTGACATTCTTAGCATTAAAACCAAGATGTCTTGCCTGTGGGTAAATATTCAATTAGGAATAGGCACTAGGCAACAGCATATAGAATGAGAATTCCACAGGAATTATAGTTATAATGACAGAAACATCCATCATAATAGGCCACATAATGCAGCAGGGCAATCTGTATTGCCGAATTGTATACAGCTATTGTTAAAATAAACGGTACGTTGTTTATACCTAAGGCAGAAATGACAATTCCCAGGGTCACCAATGATTTGTTAATGTTAGCCCCTTCTGTAATCCGATCTTTGCAGTAACTGGGATCAGCTCTTTCACTGAAACACAAAAAATAAATAAGTAAATCAGCCCTGAGGAGAATTAGCACAATTAATGTTGAAAATGATTGTAACATAAAAATAAAAAAACCCAATCACCATTCAAAAGGTTAAACTACCACCTAAGTTTTCCCACCACTGAAAAACTATCTTCTCTAAGGTGAAGTTTGGAAAATGCGCAGTCTCATGTTTTGGTAAGCATAGGCGAGTGAGTCCCCAATTGGGGGCCAGCTTCTGAAAATTATAAGCCCTTGATACAAGTTTAGTACACAGAAGGAATACATAAAATAGCACTTTCAGCCAAACATGGAAAAAGCTCAGAGCTGTGTAGTCAACCCCGCAGGGTCGTCGCTAAGGAATAGGCGAGACGCGGAGGAGGTTTCATCTGGCGGAGAGCGTCAGCAACAGGAAGCGCGGGATTTCGTGATCCTGACAACTCTCCCCTGTGCTGGTCTCTCGCACCTTTTATTAGGGTTTTCTTGTGGGCGTGTAAAGGAGGTGGGTAGGGAGATGAGCGGGAGACCGGGAGACCTGGAGATCATCATGTGATGCATGATCTCACCTGGCTGCTACGTGCGGAGAGGAGCATCAGCGTCTGGGCCTAATCCTCCCCTGGGGGCAAGCCCATTGTCCCTGCGCCCGGTGACTGAGCCAGACAGTTCATGACCCGTGACTCATAGGGGATGAGGAGGGGTGCGGTGCGACCAGAAGGCCGTAGAGGTCCGCTGGCGTCCCAACGTTTCTACCACGGTGCTGCTGGGTCAGCAGTGCATTACTACATCTCCTCCTTTTTTACATTTTAGAAGGGGGACCAAATGCTAAGGGGTGATTTAAAGGGACGCTTTGTCTCCTCCGCTGCCTGGTCAAGCTGACCGAGCTGCTTGTGTAACATTAGAACTTGGTTGCGGGTAAGGGAAATTCGAGGGGCTTCTTACATAGGTTACAGGCAATATTAGACATACATTGAACGAAACAAGATCCTATAATGAGGCATACAATTAAACCAATGCAGAGCTGTACAATAGCACTCAACCATCCTCCTGGCAGCCAGCTCCAGAGGGCTGACCACCAATGGGGCAAAACATCATATTTTAGATTAGATACAACTTCCAGCAATTCAAGGCGCACTTTCATATGAATCAATCTGGGAATTATCAGAGAGATTAAAGCAACACATATCACGCATTACATTCTCACAACCTTGGTGATGCAACAACAATAAGTAATCAATAGCAGCACGATTATCTAAGGTCGCTTGACGGTTCCTGCTGCCTCGGAGGCCAGGGCATCCAGAGTGGTGGAGGTAGAGTTGATAGACTTCAAGAAGGGCACAGGCCAGAACGGCCGATAGTCTTAGTGTTACATGAAACAAGTCCGGGGACTCCCACAAGGGGAGTCCTAAGGGAAACATACTCCGCCTTGGCTAGAGCCATGCTCGCTCCGCAAAGGGGGGTCGAGGGGAGGGGCGGAGTGGCACCGGTAAGCTTGGGCTCCCGAGGTGAAGCCTGCTGCAAAACAGTGGTGAGACGGCAGTCGACTGTCCCGGCAGGCAGGTAGGCGGGAATGCAACAACAGCAAAGACGATAACTTCTAGGATTAAGGCATGCAGTAACTTCAATAACCAGTCGGGTCATAGTACTCAACAATTCCCTTGGAGGTCGGCTCCAATGGGCATAAAGGGGCAAGGCATCAGACATTGCGTTGGCAACAATATATACAAGACATGCATGTTTGTAGATAGGCGACATCATATAAATGAAAACAATAAACATAGCTAAACAGTACATAGGCTAGATGTAAGGAAGGAAAGCAACCCGTGGTTGCATAATTGTCCAATGCATGGCTCTTGCTGTTTGACTACCAAAGCTACAGAGCGATGGCATTAGAGTCCATGGGTTTCTCAAGAGCGTAGGGAGAGCTACTGATAGTCTTTAGCATTGCAGGTTCAGTGACTCTCACGAGCAAGGTTGTGAGAGAAGGCGTGTTCCAACAATTATTCAAGCGGCTGAAAACAGCGGAGAGTTCCAAGGGTTAATCTATCAGGAATGTTCCTGGCTGCAATTCCAAGTTTCAGCCAGGGGGGGCTGACGCAGAGAGGGTTGCGATCTCCGTGGAAGAATGGAGTGTACTGGTTCCAGAGAGGTCCCCTCCCATCTTGGTCCAGGCTGGGGGGGGTGATCGGGCCTTCTCTCAACAGGGCGGCGGGGTCGGATCCTTCCAGGGAGGCCCCCGGCCTCCATCTCCGGGATGGGGCTGGCCCGGCATGGCGAGCTGGACTCCTGTATAGAAGAGAAAAAACAAGCGACGCTTTTCCCCCAGGGGTCTTTGTTGTGCTGGCTGAGGTTAGTTCTTATAGATGACAATGGTAAAAGCCTCGAGCCCTGAGTGGGGGGCGGGCAATTTTGATAGGAGAATAGAGAAGAGTACTTTGGATATGGTCTGCTGGATGAGAACCTTGATTCGGGTCAATAGGGGGTCAATAGAGGGAACTACTCCCCTTTCTTTTCGCTTTTGTTTTCGGCCAAGCTTTTTTCTTAGGGTGCAGTTGGCCCTATTCCGGACAACGTATCACTTCTGCAACACGCAAAGGAAAGTACACAAGGCAGCGAATTGCCCGAAGGCTTAGGGAGAAGGGAGAGGTCACAACCAGGTCGGCAACTTAAACAATTCACAATTATAATTATATCGTAATATAGCATTCATAGGAAAGATTTAGAGAAAGATGCAAAGAAAACAGTTCCTGGGCTTGAGGTTTGATCACACGAGCAATTTGAGAGGGGTTTGCAAGAAAAACCTTTTGTCAGATCCCAGATCTAGAGGTGGGGTGCGTCAGCCCATGAGAGAGAAGGAGGGTGTGCAGAAAAGAAGGAGGGGAAGGGTTTTGAAGTCAGCTCTACTTTCCCCTCCTGTAAGGAGACTTTGGCCTGTTTGAGCTCCCTTCCTACCTTCACAGCGGAGGCTGTGTAAGATAGGTGTGGCTGGGAGACCCCGGCACCGTGACTAGCCAGGGGCTCAGCAGGAAATGTGGGAGCATGAAAATAATTCTGGCGCCACGCCAATGTGGCAGTGTAGGCTCAGATGGACGAAGGAAAAAGGTTCTCAAGGAGAGGTTTGAAGAAGAGTTTTGAAGGTTTAAACTAAGATGGAGGCGGCTTGAAGCAGGTCCCATCGGTATCCTAGGAGCACTTGCACGAGCTGTGTCCCGTTTAAGGCGGATGCTGTAATGGGCGAAGCCTTTCAAGGCATTGGCACACATAATCAGAAGGAGAAAAACTTTAATTGAAGCACAAGAGCATAGCTTAGAAGCAATGGAAAAATCCCTCTTATGAGGGGAAAACTTTAGGGGTCTCTTGAAAGGGGGCAAGACATACAGAACATACATAGGCATACAGAGCACATATAAAGTAACGAGGAGGATTGCGACTCTGATTTGAGATCTTGCTCTCTCTGAGGTATTGACGATTTTGCTGCCACTGGGAGCTTTGAGCTTAGGGCTTTGCACAGGCTCAGAGGCTATGAGATCTGGTTTGAACCTTACAGCTGGAGAGGGCCAAGGGGGGCTTCTTCTTCGCGAAGGACTTTTGGCTTAAGGCCAGTGTGTGAGCATCTTCCCCTTTCCATGCCTCATTGTCCTGTAGATTGGCTATGGGGCAGTCTGAGGAGGGTGCAGAGCGGCAGTCCTCTTCCGTCAGCATTTCTTTCTGTTGCAATTCAGTGACTGTGGACTCTGCAGAGATTTTGAAATGCGTGCCATTCTGGGGCACTGGTGGAGGCATGGTGACTTTGGAAGTAGAAGGGGTTAGCAGAACAGGAAGTATAGACGTAGGGGGGGAGCAAGCTGGCAAGACCAGCCCAATGGTCTCCGTGGGGATGGGATCACTATACTGAGCTGGGGCAGCGAAGATCTCATGGGGAGCTCCGGGGGGGAAGAAAGGGTTTGAGGTGCGGATCTTGGTTCCGGGCTGGGGAGATGCCCGGACGCTGGCCTCCCCAGCGGGCATTGGGAGTGCCCGGTCTTAGACTTTCCCTGGGGGTCTTCGCCCTCTGGGGAGAGACCCTCCTCCGTCAGGGTTGTAGGCCCCGCCGGGCAGCCTACAATTCCTCCGGAAATGTCCTGGTTTGCTGCAATTGAGACACTCGTCTCGGGGCTGTCTCATGGCAGCGGAGAGGGCGGCGGCTAGAAGGCTGGCTTGATGGGCGAAAGACCCGATATCCTGGCAAGCTTTGAGCATGTCGGCCAGCTCGGGGTTCCTTCCTAGGCCTGTGATCGCTTTGCGGCACTCAGCGGAGGCGTTCTCCTTGGCAAGGCGCTTAAGGAGTTCGCCCTGGGCCCCCTCGTTGTCAACCTGCCTCTTGAGGGCCTCCTGGAGCCTGTTCACAAACTCAGCATAGGGCTCTTGAGGCTTCTGCCGGGTGCTAGAAAAACTTTGGGTTGGCTGTCGGTATTGGGGACTTTCAAAAACGCCTTGTAGGCGCATTCAGAAGGCGACCGTGCAAGGGTGGCCACCGGCAGGGCGACTTGTGCATTGGGGCTAGCGAAAGCTTCGCAGCCATAAAGCTGCGCGGTGGTGTAGGCGCCGCCAGAGGCGGCTGCCCTGCTAGAGCATTGCTGGCGACGCTCGCTCTCCCAGATCACATGTCGTGCAGGGCTCAGGAGCATGCGGAAGGTGGTCTTCCAGTCGTCCGGAACCATTAAGTGATTCCCTCGCGATTGCCTCTAGCATGCCTCTCAATGTAGGGGGCTAGTGATTCCTACGTCTGCGCATCGCTTATGCGGAGCTCAGTGAGGATGTTATAGCTTAAAGGGCGGTACTCGACAACCCGCCCGAATGGCGCCACCCTCCCTCGGTATCTGTAGAAATGGGCGGGGCACAATGCAATGAGGTCGGCATCGTCTTCCGTCCGGGATTCTTTCTTCTGCAGATCGTGGGTAATACGTTCTGCGAGAGTTTTGAAACCCGCGCCATTACGTGGCGCTGACGGAGGTGCAGTGGCTTCGGAAAATGAAGAAGCGGAGCAAGGGGAGGGCGGCTGAGCCGCTGGAGAGTTTGAAAATGGGCGAGGAGGAGCAAGGGGGGGCAGAAGGAGGACAGGCGTCCAATTTAGTGGATAGAGAAAATCCGGGGTTGAAATTGAAGGTGAAAGATCGAAAGGAGGGCTGACCTACAGCAAGGGAGCCATAGGTCTGCAGGCTGATGGCGACATAACATTGTCTCCACGTCAGTAGCAGTGACATCGGCGCGCGAGGCTCTGTGCGAAGAGTGCGCCCGATGTTTTCCCAGTCCTTAAGATTCAATGTCCCCCCTCTGGGTACCATGGACACTGAGCTTCAATCTCCTCAACCAATTTGCGCAGCTCCCTTCTCTTTACGGGGACCCTGCCGCATTTCGCTAACGCTTTCAGTTAGATCCAACGTGCTTGTCATAAGCCCTGCTTTTGCAAGCTCCCATACTCACCGGTGTTCCGGCCGGACGAGAGAGTGTCCTAGGACGCGTGTCTCTGGATGCGCAGATCCAGAGGACAGGCGATACCGTAACTGTGGTCCCTGGATGCGCCGGTCCAGCTGCCTTCGGTATCCGCGGCCCTTTCCCAGGCGACGGTGAGCAGGGTGGAGGTTCGAGGAATCCCGGGTTTCGGCACCAGCTTGTAGTCAACCCCGCAGGGTCGTCGCTAAGGAATAGGCGAGACGCGGAGGAGGTTTCATCTGGCGGAGAGCGTCAGCAACAGGAAGCGCGGGATTTCGTGATCCTGACAACTCTCCCCTGTGCTGGTCTCTCGCACCTTTTATTAGGGTTTTCTTGTGGGCGTGTAAAGGAGGTGGGTAGGGAGATGAGCGGGAGACCGGGAGACCTGGAGATCATCATGTGATGCATGATCTCACCTGGCTGCTACGTGCGGAGAGGAGCATCAGCGTCTGGGCCTAATCCTCACCTGGGGGCAAGACCATTGTCCCTGCGCCCGGTGACTGAGCCAGACAGTTCATGACCCGTGACTCATAGGGGGATGAGGAGTGGGGGTGCGGTGCGACCAGAAGGCCGTAGGTCCGTTGGCGTCCCAACGTTCTACCACGGTGCTGCTGGGTCAGCAGTGCATTACTACAAGCTGCTTCACCAATTGTGTGGGGATAGCACATGTTTTATCAGATGGATACAGAAAAATGAAAATGACTGCACCTTAATGCCACAGGAAAACAAGAAATCTCTTAAGGGCTCTTCAGAATAACCTCTATACAAACTAACCTCGATCATATTACACTTTCCAAGTCCCAGCAACTCTTTTTCAGGGAAGTACAAATGCATACAGAACCATTTCCCCATGTATGCAGGAAGGGAAAAGTTTAATGTGAAGGCACCACGCTGTCAAAGATAGGGGTTTTGACCCACCACATCCTTGCAGCAGAGCCGTAGCGACGAGGAACGGCGCCCGGGACACGTGTGTGCCCCGCGCCCCTACCACACCCTTGCCCGCCTCGGAAAGCCCCCACCCTGGTGAACACCCGGTGCACCATGTACCCTCCCATCCCCTTGGCACTACGCCACTGCCTTGCAGGGATGATTTTGATTTCCCTGTCCCTCACACCTGGACCCTTGGAATAATTCTCCTTCTGACAGTTTGACCGAATCTGGGTTTGGACTCTCACACAATCTGTAGAATACATCAATAAAAGCAACATGCTTTACTGAATAAAATTAAAGAAAAAGTGCAGGCTTAATCATAAGGCAAAGGACAAGGAGGTACAATAAAATAAATAACAAAATCTAGCTTCCTAACATATACTTACACAGTTGATGGCAAGCCGGATACAACACCTTCAAATCACCGTCATTAGCAAAGCATTAGGAGATGTAGCAAGATGGTCCCTGGCCCATTGCTGGTCCAGATTATGTTATTGGGCCATGTTGCCAAAAACTTGTGCCAGATGGTTATAGGCTAACTTTATAAGAAATTGGACCACTGACCTTCTGAACAATGGAAGCCAATCAAGAATGTGATCCAAAATATGATTTTTGAAGAGGAGAGAGATTTCTCCCACCATCTGATATCACTATGAGCAGTGAAGACAAATCACTATGAAATGCAAAGGTGAGATCTCTAGCTTTTCATCTTATCTTGAGACCAGCAGAAGAGTTTTTATTTATTTATTTATTTATTAGATGTTAAACCGCCCACCCCCAGAGGGCTCTGGGCAGTGTACAACAGGCCAAAAACAATATTGCACACAATAGGCCAGAAACAACATTTCACACAATAAAATAAATTAAGTTAAGTTAAAAACTATTTACGGATTTCTTAAAACCTAGCAGCATCAAACAGCATTATAAAAAGTGTTATAAAAAGTGCTATAAAAAGTGTTATTAAAAGTGTGGCGCCCGATCCCAAGGTCAGGTGGGGGCAGCAGTGCAAATTAGATGCTACTGGGTATGCCGATGGTGGGATAGCACGCAACACAGGGGCATCCTGGAGGGGGAATCTGCGGCTGGCCTCACCAAAAGCCCGGTGGAACAAAACCGTTTTACAGGCCCTGTGGAATTCGCCAAGGTCCCACAGGGCCCGCACATCTGATGGCATCAGGCAGGGGCCAGGGCCATAAAAGCCCTGGCCCGGGTAGAGGCCAGCCGCATCAAAAACTAATTTGATATTAGAGAGGAATTCTCCCTGTGTCAAACCTTCAAATTCATGATATGGCCAAACCACTAATGTTTATATCCTGTAAGGATGATTGATATAGAGATGACCATTTCCCTAACAACATTTTAAATCTATGCATTGTGCTTCATTTCACTCCACTGAAGCAATTTTAATACTAGATACTATTTTCAGAAAATCTAATTATTTCTCTTTGTTTTCTTCACATTTGTATTAGAAAGGTTACATCATCAACAAGGCAAGCTTAATTTCCTTGTACTTCTGGAGCTTAACAAAAGTATGATCCATAATATGGCAACTGACAGTTTATGGCAGTGTTTCTCAAACTGTGGGTTCGGGAACCTTAGAATTTCCCAGAAAAAAAATCTGAATGTATGACTGAATACCACCCTAGAATGCTCTGCAATGTATATAGGTTCAATTACATTGTGAAAATTATTCCCTGAAGACAGAAAATTGAGAAATGACTGACTTATGGAATGCTGTCTCACAAGCTGAAACATTACCTGCCTGCAAGGTCCACTAAATTGATCTTGCTTGCGATTTCAGAGGGCAGGTTATTCTCCAATGTAGCCTGAAGGAAAATGCAACAAAATATAAACATGTGCAACTCACATTTATTCAAACAAATGAATCTAGGTTGATCTGTGTATGACTTTTGTCATTTTTGGATTCTCCAGTAACTTCAAGAAGCAGTTACGGGTTTAGTACAGGATCTACTAAACAAGAAGCTACAACAACCCAACTAATTCAGTAGCAGGCAGATGTAGAATGGGGGAGCTGACACAGTCCCTGGATCGCAATTCAAGAATATACGTGAGACTTGCAATAAGGATTCAAAAATTATACTCTGACAGTCCACGACTTGGTTTAAGAAGTATTTTCAAGTGTCAGAAAGTTAAAAACAGTTGTTTTATCTTTGTTTATATATCAACAAACATTGGATTGGATGCAATGCTCAGTTCCAGTTGATAGGAAGTGGTGGTTTTTCTTGATCTCCCTTGCTCCTGGCAAATTTTCATATCATGGCTAGTATTGTTCCAGGGGGTCCCTTGAACTCTGGGGGCAGCATTCAATGTGGTCAAGGTATTTGCAGCAGGAGGGGGTGAACGTTTCACCCCCTGAGTGAAGCTCCACTCATGGTACTTTGGATTCAATCCAAAGTCTCAAATAAATTTCAAAAACTGCATGAATGGAAGATGAAACTAACTTGAGTATACTGAATAGTGAAGATGGCATGGGATCGGCTGCTGGCATCATGAACATGTGTTACTGCAGTAATTCTAGACAAAAACAAAAAAAGTAGAGCTTAATGTTTTGGTTTTCTATAAGGAAGACAAAGCATAAATACAAACTAATAGACAAATAATGTTTAAAAGGTAAAGTTCAAAGATTTGGATTAGATTCACTTTCACTACCAGCTATGAATGGTTCTGTATCTTCCCTTAGATACTTATGTAAAAGCAGATTCCATCGAATGAGTGGAATTATATTTTGCACTCTCTTTTAAACTTGCTTTACTGCAGTATGAGACAATGAGCTATGGCAGACTTTCCAACAAAATTTACTGATCATTATAATCTAGCAAAAATAATAATAATAAAATAATTAAAGCAGAATTCTTGGTGCCCCAATTGGAGTTTCATCTATTCTTGTTCCATGGCGGTTAGGAATGTTTGCTTGTTTCTTAAAATATAAATAAAGGGATTTCTGAGATCCTAAAAATATATTGTCATGATATACGCAGATATACTCAAACTGACTTGGTCGTGCTCTATTGCCTACATTATATTTCTAACATTATACACAATGTTTGCAAAATATTATTCTGTAGACTTCAGTAGCACAAATGCCATTCTACTTTGCTTTTCAGTGAACCTTCAGAAGAATATTAAATACACTAAAACATCAGTTGAAACTGAAATTGTCCTTAGATACTGTTCCTACAATTATATCAAGCTGTATTACTTTTTTCCAATATTATGAAGGCATGTTCCATTTTCAGATTTTTCCATAGATTAACTGCAACCTCACCTTGTCAAAGGAAGTATGCCTAGAACAACCAACGTAAGAATATAAAAAAGAAAGCCAATATGTTTTTTGGAATTTGAGATAAAATACCTGTTTGCCACTCCTTCTTCCAAAAGTCTAACTACTTGATGATAGTCCGTAACCACATGTTGAGACAATCCTAACAGAAAAATTTAAAGTTAATGACAAATGGTTAACAAAATTTCTTCCCTATTGTTATGCATAATATGGATTAACATTTAAAAAATGAATGAGCAGAAATTATTTGTGTGTGGAAGAATGGCGGCTAATTTTCATCAGGTGTGTGAAAGGATAATGGCTAATTTTCTCTGTTGAACACATCATACTGCATTTATGTCAAATCCTACTCAAGAAGGTCCCCTGATTTTATGAGAGCCTCAGTTGAATACAAGAGTCTACAGCAGGAAGAGGAAGAGGAAGTCTTAGTGAAAAGTATTCTGCTCACAGACTTTTGTATCCTTACCTATGTAAGTGCGTTCATTAGGCAGAAAATAAAAACCAGGGTGCTGTGTGGTTTCCGGGCTGTATTATTATTATAGCCACAATAGGGGAAAGGGCAAATCATCATCATCATCATCATCATCATCATCATCATCATCATCATCATCATCATCATCATCATCATCATCATCATCATCATCATCATCATCATCATCATCATCATCATCATCATCTAATCCATCCCCCCCCCCTGCCCCCGGAGCTAAAAGCAGTCAGGGATTGATCCTAATTATATGATCCTAAATTTTGTTTTCCCAAATAATGTGTGTCTTTTCACATAATCTTGAATGGAGCATACAAATTAACTCACATATCTGAATTCCTTGCTTATCCTTTGAGAATAAGCCATCAGTTTCTTACTTCCTCAGATTAATTAAGGCTGATTTGTGCCATTAATTGGTTGCATATTATTTGATTTATTATATTCAATCAGGGTGGACTCAACTGGATCCCAAGAACCGTAGAAAGAGTTCTGCTTATACAATCAGACTTTTTTGCCCTCTCTTTTTCCCCTTGCAACCCCTTGCAACCCCTCCCCAAAAAGCCACTCCATGGGTGGAAACAGGCTTTGAAATAGCATGTATTATTTCTCTGTACAAAAAGGTCACATATTTTCTGTACATTTCGCATTTCATGGCCTTTTGGCGCACTGATTACATTTTCCCCCTCTGCATATAACTGCATCTGCCAACTGTGGATAATACTTCATGCTTCTGACAAAGTGGGCTCTAGTCCATGAAAGCCTATCCCACAATACAGCTGCTAATCTCAAAGTGCTGTAAAACTCTGGTGTTTTTGCTGTAAGAGAATATGTATCCCAAAGGAATACTCGTATGGATTAGTTTTTATGCTGCTTAGACTAGTTTTTGCTGCAAGAGACTAACACATCTATCCCAAATGAATATTCTTATGAACTAGTTTTTATGCTGCTTAGACTAGTTATGCCCAAAACATAAAGTGAAAACTCAAGTCTGTTTTTGTGTGCTTGTCACCCTTTCTAAAATTTGGCTGAGAGTATAACAATACAAACGTAAAATGTAGGAAAGCACAATCAAAATTTATTTATTTATTTAATTCGATATTACCTAGCCTTTCTCCCAAATAGAGCTTATTTCATGCTCCTCTTCATTTTATCTTCACAATAATTCTGAGAAACAGGTTAGGCTAAAAGAATGCAACTGTCCCCAGGTCACCCAGTGACTTTCCGTGGCATGAATGAGGATTCAACCCTGGGTCTCAAACATATTAGCCTGCTACTTTTAACCACTAGACCATGCTGTCTCTCCAATAATGGAGTTGGAAACATTCCCTAAGAGAAAAAGTTCTCCAGCTTAGGCAAAAAAGATTTAGGGAGAACCTAACAGAAGCTTATACAACTGGTGCATGAAGGGGGAGAAAACAAATTCTTTGTGCCTGCCACTTTAGAAGAGCTATTAGAACAGTAGAATAATTTCACTCACTGAATCCAAGACAGACAAAAGACAACAGTTCTGCAATGAATGCATAATTAACTTACAGTATTCACTATCAAAAATGGGTGTCTGCACACTCAGGATGATCCAATAGGACTTTTCTCCTGTAAGTATTTATGTAATATGTGATACACATTTTTAACTGTGTAATCAGTTTACGTCTATGTGAGAAAGACTATATATGAAACCAGTAAATAAACAAATGAATTTCACTAAGATATTATGGAGGATATAGAGAGAAAATATGTAGGGCTGCTTTTTTCCCTAACAGCCAGCTGCCATGTACCGTCTGTAACATGTTCTGGCCTCAGTTGTAATTAAAAATACACATTTAGTCCCACACTTCAAACATTCATAAAGGGAACAATGGGCCCCTCAATGCTTCATAAGCACTAATACTATTTTTTACAAGTACCGTATTTCTGGTTGCAAATCTACTTTTTTAAGTGTATTGAGCATTTTGGATAGTATCCAGATTATTATTAGTTGCAGCTAATGTTTTTGAGATTTTAGCCTTTTAAAATGTTAAAAGTCTTTCAGTGCTTTTTTTCATTCAGCTTGGGAATGCTTTCAAAATTCTCTTACAGATGGTTTAACTGTTAAGGAATCAAACCTTTTAAAATCAAGAAATGATGTAATCCAAGAGAGATTTTTATCCCAGAAAGACTTTGAGATTTCACTGTGATATTTAAAAACAGTCTTTTTTGCAAAGCAAATAAACTGTGCTTTTTATGCCATCTACC
The DNA here is from genome assembly GCF_021028975.2 of Sphaerodactylus townsendi. Classification (NCBI taxonomy): domain Eukaryota; kingdom Metazoa; phylum Chordata; class Lepidosauria; order Squamata; family Sphaerodactylidae; genus Sphaerodactylus; species Sphaerodactylus townsendi. The sequence continues at coordinate 123,095,239 of NC_059426.1, forward strand.
AGCTTTAAAGTTTTTAAAGTACTTACTAAGAGTATAACCATACAGTAGTAGAAGTATACTACATGCAACATGTTGCAAATTTGTGACATCTGCAAATAACAGTCAATTAAAATAAATGATGTTGTTTGTTGCCTTTGAAATGAGAATTCCTTCACTTTAACATCTTCAAGGCTTTGTCAAGATTCAGAAATAAAAACTATTTGATAGTAGCCACCAGCTGCTGCAACAAACTATAATTTCACTTAAACTATTCAAAATTCGTAAAACTACCTGCAGCAATACAGATTAAACCATGAGTTGGAAGTGACTTGATTGCATACTGTTAGATCATGGATGCTGCTGCATATTTATGCTTTTGGGAGGTTAAGGCTGTGAATCTAAGAAAACTTTCTGGGAGTAAGATCCTTGGAATAAATGGAGTTTAGTACTGAGCAACCCAACTTTGAATTGCTCTCCTCATGCCTATAGTTCCAAGCTCTGCTGATGCTTTATGTGGGTACAAGGGTTCAATGCTGGAGACAGTTGTTCCATGAAAGGAATTTTCCCTAGCTACTATCCCTGTCACCACAAATAGTCTTTAAGTTTAACATTTCCATCCCCATGTCTCACCTGTCACAGGCTTTTGTGGTTTGGCATGGGTTTCATTGCACTTGCCAAAATATGTATAGCAGCAGTTAAAAATCTGTATGTATAGCAGTAGTTAAAGATCTGAAGGGTTGATTTTGAACCTGCTTGGAAAATTTTGTAGGGAACAGGAGGTTGGAGGCAGTTGCTTTTGTGGCACTTGGCTTCACCTACCCCCTTCGCCCTTCAGGTGTTCACATTGTTTCTGGAGCAATGCAGCCTATAATAATAGCATCAATTTTGAGCACATGGTTCAATCAAGCTGTGGACAGCAGTACTGTAAATCTGTTAGCAACGACATCTCCTCCTGTTTGTAAACAAACCACCAGAACTGGCAGCCTTAGTTCTTCAAGTCGCAGAGGCTGATGGGAATTGGAGTGCATTACTATCTGGAAGGGTCAGACCCTTGTACCTCCTGGATGGTCATGCAGTACAATTCCCATCAGCCTCTGCGACTTGAAGAACCTAGTGCTGCAGTCGCACATGCTCAGTCATGTCTCCCAAAGTGGGGGCTGATGGAAAGTGTAGTCCATGAGCATCCAGGAGGGCCAGATCTCTGCACCTCCCAGAGCTTTATTTTAGTAGGATTTTACTGTTATTATTCAATGTTGAAACCCACCCTGAGTCCACAGGGGGAAGGATGGCCTACAAGTAGAATAAAATAAGTAAACAAACTTTCACAGGATTTATTATTTGTATTTAAAACCTTTGTGGCACTACAGAAGTCTGAAAAAAATAAAAAAAAATCAACTGCATCTACGAAGAGCTTCCTGCTCTTCGTAGAAATTTTGAAAAATGAACAAAACAGAAGCAAAGACATGTGGAACAAAGAGAGAAAGAAGTCCTAAATACGCACATAATGTTGATCTGAAGTCTTCTTAAACATTACTAACCTTGAACATATGGTCCTGTCTCAGGATGCTCACGAACACGAAGTGTGTATGGCTTTTCATGTGTTGATGGCCTCAACAAATCTCGGACTCGCTCATTATAGATTTCTAGGAAACTGGAGGGGGAAGGGGAGAGAAACAATTAATAGTACAAGGATTGTGGACCAATTCAAGATAGATTTTTCACACAGAGGCTATGTGCAATGAGGAAGTAAGATTGTGGTTCTCCACCCTGCCCTATGAGCACACCTGTCCAGCAACTAGTACTGCCAGATATCTACACATGGTCACAGCAATTACTTAGGGTTTACTCATATAAAATTCAACATGTGAAAGTCCAAACAATATGACTAATATTTAGAGTGCCCAATATTGCCTGGGAAAATGTATAAGGAGATCTGGGGGGCAGCACCAGGGGAAGCTGGAGTTTGGGGGAGATGTGATGTCACTTCTGAGGGGACATTCTAGGAATTTCCCCTAATCTCTGTGGCAAAATCCACAGAGATTAGGGGAAATTTCTAGTGTGTCTCTATGGAGGCCATTTCCCCCCCGCTCCTCAATTTCTCTGGGGCAGGAGAATTCCCCACCGGGTCCAGGAAATTGAGAAGCCTATTGATAGTCAATTCATAATCAGGAGATTATTTGGGCCTATATGCACTGGGTTTCATGTCCATAGTATAGGCCTTATATACACATTATGCCCCATATCTACAAAGAAGTTCACGAAACTGATCCTTTTTTGGCAACTGCTATTCATACATATAACTGGTTAAGAGAATGAAAATGTATATCTGCAGTGTAAGCTTAGGATATATTGGTTACCAACCCAATATTCCGTTTTACTTCATTTTTATTACAGTCCCCCCGCAATGTCTTGTTGAGATGGACCAAATGTATAAAATTTGTATTTAATCAAGAAACATGGAAATTGCATGAACCAAGGATTTGATGAAACAAAATGGGGTTCTCTGTATAGAGACCAGCAGGCCTGCATGTTAGCAGCTTCTCAGTGAATATGCAGGCAAGTACAGATAAACATCTTTAAAATCTTGTAACTACAGGTTACTATGTGACAGAAGCCATATAAATTTATAACCTTGTTTTTCTGGGTTAGAACCAGCAATAGGGGATAGCTAAATCAATGTGAGTAATTAAATAAGGAAAAAGTGTTTTTCTATTTATGTTGAATGAATACAGAAATGATAATGAGAGTGATTCACATTTACTTATATTTGACTATAATTCTATTGTCTTCGAATCGAAGGTATAATTGTTGTTAGAATCAATATTTGTAAATCATTTGAAGTTCAATCATTTCAAACTGGTAAAGAAAAGTTTTATGATCCTAAAGTATGTCAACCTGCATGCCCTAAAGGCATAGCTCTCTCTCTGGGAGCAAACTTAGAAAAACAGAAGAACAAGTTATTCTTGAAGGAAGAAGCTAGTTTTATTGCAGCCCTTTGCATATGGGCAGAGAGGGCATGAGCTAACAGCATGCAGCGTGGGAATAACAGAAGCATTTGTGACACGTAGAATAAAGGCTGGCTTAATGTGACGAGACAGAACTATCCAATGGGATTTTAAGGTACATGCTTGTAGCACGCAGAGGCGTTCCTCCCATAGGGCAAAGTGGGCAGTGGGGGCGCAAAAACTGGAGGTTCGTTTGTGGGATTTTTTGTATTTTCAGTGTTTTTCTTTGGCCTGCAGAAGGCACAGTTTTTAGGCTAGCAGCACCAAAATTTCAGGGATGTTTCAGGAGACTCTCCTGATGCTATCACCCAGGTTTGGTGAGGTTTGGTTCTGGGAATCCAAAGTTATGGACTCCCAAAGGGGGTGCCCCCATCCTCCATTGTTTCCAATGGGAGCTAATAGGAGATAAGGCTACACCTTTGAGGGTCGATAGCTTTGGATCCCCTGAACCAAACTTCACCAAACCTGGGAGGTATCATCAGGAGAGTCTCTTACTGATACCACCCAGGTTTTGTGAAGTTTGGTCCAGGGGGTCCAAAGCTATGGACTCCCAAAGGGGGTGCCCCATCATCCATTGTTTCCAATGGGAGCTAACAGAAGATGGGGGCTACACCTTTTAGGGTCCATAACTTTAGACCCCCTGAACCAAACTTCACCAAACCTGGGTGGTATCATTAGGAGAGTCTCCTAAATATACTATGAAAGTTTGGTGCTGCTAGCTTAACAATTGCACCCATGACAGCAGTCACTTCCCAAATTTCCCCAGATTTTCCTTTTAAATCCCCCTGCCTTTGACATGGATTTAAAGGGAGAATCTGAGGACCCCAGTTTAAACATTGAAAGTGATGCTGTTTCAGGTGGGAGAGAATCAACCCCAAAATAGCATCACTTTCAATGTTGTTTAAACTGCGAACCCCAGATTCTCCCTTTAAGGTGGATTTAAAAGGAGAATCTGAGCTCCCTAGTTTAAACACCATTGAAAATGATGCTGTTTGGGGGTGGATTTCAGCATCACTTGTTTAAACTAGGGAGCCCAGATTCTCCTTTGAAACAATGAAAGTGATGCTGTTTCCCTCAATCGGGGGGGACTGGATACAAATTCAAATTCAAATTCAAAGACCTTTATTAGGCATCAAGAGAAAATACAGATAAAACTGTGCAGTAATATGATCCTGAGTTTGACAGGGTAAAACAACTGCTCATAGTTCATACAGTACAAACTTCAAGAAAATAAGTAAATAAAAAGAGAGCCAGAAACTTATTTTACAATATCGAGCAGGAACTTGGCCACCATTTTCAGCTGCCTGGGATCCTCATTGTTCAAGAGGCGGTTCAATTTGGAATATGGAGGGCACAAGTCAGTCGGTGTTGAAAAGAACAAGCTAGGTCTGAGATCTATGAATTTCGGGCAGACTAATAGAACATGCTCCAAAGATTCCTCAGAGATTGAGCAATATGGACATGCACGCTTTTTCTGTGAGTGTGCCATGAATCTCTCCGGGGAGAAGGTGAGAGGGAATGTGTTTGTTCTTGCTCTGGTGAATAACCACCTAGGCTTAGGGTCGAGCAAGATATTTAGGTAAGCAGCTGTCCTGCAGTTCCCAGGCATGATTTCAAAGTGAAGGGAGGAAAACAGGCTCCTTGCTTTGCTAACTAGGAGTTGATGTTCCTGGTCAAATAGCCGTTCCTTAATACAGTGGTGCAGATCACTGGGGGAAAGCATAAGGAGCTGGTCCCAAGAGAAACCCAGGGAGGAGATCTTACAACACCATAAAATGTTTTCATAGCAGTAATAAAACATTTTGAAAGCATTTTGAAAATGTTTTCAAAAATTTATTTCTGCTGTGTGGCATGGCTTATTGCTGTGTTCAGATTTGTGAGTTGGGGCATGTTCTATAATGTGATGGTGACTTTGAAACAACCTGGTGTAAAAAATCATTGCTTGGTCACAGTGGGGGAGGGTGGCTGCCCATGGGTGGCGCCAAACTCCAGTTTGCCTAGATACGCCACTGGGCGTAGCTACAAGGGGGGGTGCGTGTTGCATTGGGCACGCACCTGGGGGGGCATCAAACTCAGGTTTTGCCCAGGGCTCCAGTTTGCCTAGTTACGCCACTGGTAGCACGTGAAAGAGGTATGGATTATGTACGTAAATCTTATGATGATGATTGTGTGACGTCTGTATTTTCGTGTCTATAAAAAATGGTCCCTTTGTATGAAAGGGTGTGCCTCTTACTTAAGAGGACACCCTGGTCAAATACTTATGCTGTCCAGTAAACTTATCTTCTGTTTCAAAACTGTTTCTTGGGCGTTTTCTAACTTAATCTTAAACTAGTTCAGCTGTGTAGGACTAGAGACGCGGTCCTGGCCCCACAGTTCGTTCAAACATAGTAGCAAAAAAAGGCAGTTATTAAGAAGTAATCTCCTGAGTATTACGACTACATTTCCTGCACATACCATTACTGAAAAAACCCTGACAGGCTCCAACTCCTGCAGGGTGGAATTCAAGATGGGAAGGCCTCCAGCAACCATTTCTTCAACAAGTTAAAGGTTGGGTCTCAGTTTAGAGAAAATACAGGGATTCAGCTGAATCCTGAGCTCTCTCTCTACCTTTGTGTCAGTTCTTTGGCTGTGAAGGCATGAACTGTTCCTTTCATAAATCATAAAGCATGAACTCGACACAATAATTGTATTAAAATACTGTCTAATTGACAGTAAAATCCTGTGCAGAGTTATTCCAATGTAAGCCCATAACTTAAAAAACACACATTAAAGTTAATTAGGAGAAGGTACAATTTACAAATGTTTATCCATTGTGATAGGCAGACTTCCTCTCTGCATCTAAATTTGGAAACGGTTTAATAGTTAAGGGTAGCAACAGAGAACACGTAGATAAAACATGTTTTTCTTTTCCCCAACAGGTCTAAACTGATTAATTATTCATCAGGAGTAATATATTTTTTCCCTAAAAATAGATGCACTGTATTAGAATTTTTTCCTCTCCAAACCCAAATGCATACTTTGCATTGTATGACACATTAAAATACCCTGGAATTAGAACATAAGTATGTTTTCCTAACTGCTGGATGGGAGGTCCATGAATTTGAGTATTGGTCTGTAAATTATATATATTCTACATTAATTTCAGAAAGAAAAGATTACAGAAAACATAACAGCTATCCTTCTAAGCAACTAGTCTCAGAAAAGTATAACACATGGGTGAGAAAATGGAGCATGCACTTACAATAAGCTTGATTTAAAATTACTAGCAAATGATGTCTGTTGGGCAATTCTTGATGGAATATTTGTAGGTCTCACGAGATGGATAAGCATGTATTCCACGCTTACAATTTCCAAAATTCAACATCATGACTTCTAAATAGAAATGAGAAGAAACACACCTACCTGACTTCTACTCTACAAGATGCTGGCTGCTTTAAATAGTCATCTTCCCTTGAAAACAGACCCTATGCAAATCAAGCATTTACATTTTTAAAATTACTTGGAAGAAAATGACCTGAGAAATTTAAATAATGCAAAATGTTTAGCCTAATAAAATAAAGTACCTCACATATACGTGGAGTTAATCCAACAGACACCTTGAAATGCAAAGAAAACCAGTATAAGATTCCTGTCCATTCACGCATATCATGATCATTTTTGCATTTATAGAAAACTCATAGTTGTAAGAACTTCTTAGTAATATGTGTCAACAACATGGAGAACTTAAAAATGGTTATAAATTTCATTTGCTTCGAGAAGTCACAGCTACTAACAATTCTGATTTTAGTACAAGTCAGATTATAAAACTGGATGGTCGTAAAAAACTCCCTAAGAACAAACTCTACAATAACCAAACACGGTTATCTGTATAATATAAACTGAAGTGTGCTTCATGCATATCACAAGAGCGAGCAAGATACATAATGTCAGACATGGCCTTTAGGACTGAACACAAGTAGTCAAAATAAATCCAGACAGCTAACCCAACAGATTACTTGATGCAATTACATGGCTACAATAATATTTATACCAATACACATGCAATTTACTCATTATTCAGTTTACTTATTAGACAGAGCTGTGTTTGAGGAAAAGAATAAATGATTAATACATTAAGAAATCAAAATACAATAAAGCTTACAACATACCATTTCGTCCTCTTTGGTATGAGTGATTTTGGTCAATTTACACCTTGATGCAATCCTTTGCGGTATGTTGCTCTGGAAGCCTCTTTGACTCTCAGGAGTGGTTTTACAAGAGAAACAGGGTGTTGTGAGGAAGACAAGTAAGAAAGATCCTCCTCTGTGAACTAACTCCTTACACAGCAGCATGGATTCAACCCATATTGTTCAAGTTTACTGCACATTTTTAGTTTCTATGCATGCATTCAGAGAAAATGCAAAGAAATACTTGATTTTACAACTGTTGTTCTCTGTAAGCAAATATACATTCCAGAGCTACAACAACCAATTAATAGGCATGTTCAGCAAATACATGTATTATAAAACTGGAAACCTGAATAATACCAGTGATTTAAATCAGACTTTTTATAGGCTGATTATTTAAATTGCCTTGATCAGTCCATTTGTTAGAATGAGCATCTTCAAAGATACCAACAGAGGTTGTACGCTTTATTATATTTTGATTTCTTAAAGCTCTGACAGCCTGCAGATTTCAACAGAAGGGATGTCAGAATTAGGTGCTGAGTAACATCCAGCTCACTCTCCTAGATCTTATAAAAGAGAAACCTGCCCATAGGAAAATGCTGGCTAGTAATACACGGTTAACAGAGTCCATTCCAAACTACAGGCAGATGAATAATAAAAACACAAAATGTAATAAAAAGATGTAGCTCACCGGAGTTCCCATCATGGTGTATGTTTTTCCCGAACCAGTCTGGCCATATGCAAACAGACAAATGTTGTATCCTTGAAAAGCACCAGATAATACTGAAGTGCCAAGGTCCTGAAAAACCTGTAATTAACAAAAAGGGGGAGGGAAAAGAAATAAGTGTATTTATCCATCCATCCATCCATCCCCTGCCCTTAAATCATAGAATAAAACTCCAATCTCTAGGTCAAACTAACAGTCTTTATTTCATTGTATCGATTTAAATTGATCTCTGTGTCCCTTTAAACCTGTTCCTTTAAATCAGTTCACCACAGGGAATACAAATGCTAGCGGATATATTAATTGCAAGATGATTTTGCTTAATTCTGGCATAGTCTTATGCAGAAAAAGAAAGAGATAAGGTTAGTTTTCAACTACCCAGCTATTTCTAATTCGATCTAAATTACTAAATACACAATCTCTTAGCAGTAGATATGCCAATTACAGCATTATCATGGCTGCGTGATTGCTAACAGTAGACACAACTTCTTTTAGGAGCTACCGGAGCCTAAGGAACTGTAAGAAATTTTATTATTACATATGTGGTAACATATTCTTTTATATAAAAAGGCTTTATATTTATGGATACCTTTTTCATATATATTTATAATACATTATTCAGTCAGCTTTTTGTTGTTTATATTATTACTCTCACATTTAATATTTTAGCCTGCATAGTTTATTTTTCTAATAGCTATTAAATAACTTATTCTAAATTTTTAAATGTTTTCCATCTTTAAAATTACAACTTGTAGCATTGAAGATAGCAATCCTACAAATGTTTGGGGCCAGACAGCATATGAAATATTATTGATGAAGGGGAGTGACTGATCTCCTATAAAACAGGATTACATCCAGACACCTGCTTAGTTTGGAATTGTTTGGATTTGATCAATAGGACTGTTTGGATTCCACTGTTTTCCCAGGACAGACTTGGACTGAGTTCTTTATATGAACTGTTTATTCTACTGTTATCTTGTAAACTGATTACTTTTACAGCATGTAGATGCTTATATTTAGTCTTGAATTGTTTTTGCACTTTTATGTAATAGAGATTGCGTATTACTTAATACAGATATTTATCTAGAGGCTGGTGGCCACCATTTTGTCAAGTCATGCCTTTTTGGTTGGCATTTTAGCGGTGTGGGAAGGTGCCTACTCCTCGCTGGCTGCAGAGGCTCCAACAGGCCTTGAAAGTGACATGCCCGCCTGTTCTGGAGCCCTGTACTCTGTGGGTACTAAAGATGCCCCAGGCTCATCCTCCGAGAGGAACTCATTGTCTGAGCTGTGTTGCTCCATCGGAGAAAGGTTCCTCGTGAGTAGGCTCCTTGGCCAGAAGTCAAGATGGACTGTGCCCATGCTGAAGTTTGAATAATGTCACGGGCATGCAAGGGGCTGTGCGGCAGAGAACAAAAACAGAAGTGGAAATAAAAATAAAAGGAAGAAGGATCTGGAGTAAAGGAGAAATCAGAACACAACATACAGGCAAATGGCTACTGTTTTTCCCTTTGAGGGAGAAAAGAGCCAGAGAAGGAGGAGGGGCAACCCAGTGGTGGGATTCAGCAGGTTCGCACCACTTCAACAGAACCGGTTGTTAAAATGGTGCTTGTAAACAACCAGTTGTTAAGTTATTTGAATCCCACCACCGGAACCAGTTGTTAAATTATTTGAATTCTACCACTGGGCAACACCCATCAGAAGCAGGAAGCTGAAGATTAGATCCTGCCTCCCTGGGTTGGAATCACCCAAATTGAAGATTTCCTCCTGCTCAGTTCCCCTCCCGCAGCAGCATTTGGGAGGAGCACTTTGACTGTCCTGCAAGAGGGGACCTGTTGAAAATCACCCCTTTTTCTTTTGCTCAGAGAACTTCCAGGTAGGATCCAAGTCACTGTTTAAAAACTTCACCTGGTTCAAAGTACCACAGAAAGACTGCTTATGGGCATTAATTAGTGAGAAACATCTTTCTAGTTTCTTGCTTTAGGCAAAATTCAATATATTGGTGACTACTGATTTTAGTGATGTTATATTCATTTGTTTTATTACAGTGAACAGGCTAGAAGAACAGTTAAACATTCTTATAATATATATAAATTATATTTAAAGTCAAAACGAGTCTAGAACCATCTTATACAAAGGATGAGCTGCAGATATACTGATCTGTCCAGCAACTTCAGTTTTTTCACATATTTTGGTTCATGTGCCCTCATTTTCTGATATAAGCCAGACAGTCATGAGAGATTGGGTCTTTGATATAATAGCACCTCAGATATTGAATATTTTCCCTTAAACTATTTATCTGGCACTTACTTTCTTGTTTTAGGTGCCATTTTTATGTAGAATAGATTGTGATTGCATTTATGGGGTATGTGCTTGCTTTTTAACAGTTAAGAATGGATACATTATAAATTCGATTCTTAATTTTTAATTCAAGTATTTTAACTGCCTTAGAAAACTAGATGGGATAGGATCAGATTTGGCCCCAGAAGCACCTTAGACACCAAGAAGAGTTTCAAGATATAAGCTTTTCTGAGTAAAATATTTTAATTAAACATATGAGAATACAACCCCCCCAAAAAGCACTGACTTTTAATATCACTAAGGATTCATAATTAATGTCTCTATTTTAAACACCACTTATCAATGTCAATCAGTGCTGCATACACAGGATGATTTCCAGTAACACAGATATCTGGAATCAACACTGGCATGTTGACAGCTATATAATGCGGTAAATTAAAGCCCTATGAGTTCTAATTGCAGCTGAAACAGGAGTCCCATACAAGTCAGAAGACAAACAGCTTCTGTCTACTCAATTTCATTCAACTGTCAGAAAAGTTATCTAAAAATTCAGGTGCTGTGAGTGTTCACTCTGTTCTGGGGCTGCTTCCACAGGAGGTGATCCTTCTGCAAGTGACACGGAAGATGCTGAAAGAACAAAAGATCTCAACAGAACCCAACCTGCTGATGCTTCTGGACTGGAAAGTAGAATGACTGGCAAGTTTCCACCTTTGCTGATACATGCAATGAGTTTAAAAGGGGCCTTCTTATCCCTGTGCCTTAGCTCTGAATTAAATAGCCTGGTCCACTGGGTTTCCTGTGCCTGTATACTTGGAACCTTCCCAAGTGTCACAGCTGTCCCTCTTGCAGTCTTCTCAGATCCTTTTGCCTCCAATCTGTACAGGAAGTGACTCGAGCCATCTTTCTCCCTGAAGGCTTTTAACTCTCTTCCTCTCCTTGGCGCAGTTTCTCTGTTTGTTTTCTCTTCCCAGATCCTGCAGTTGCTGCCTCAGTTAAGTGGGCATCCCTGCGCCTTTCCCAGGCAGTATTGGCCAAGCTTCCTGGCTGCTATCCTTGGTAGGCTCGATTTAACAGCAGCAGTCAGCAGACAACAACAGGAATTCCACCACCCCATATAAACTGCATCATTAGCTTATTTTTCAAAACAAAACTGGGTGAGAAACTGAAAGACTAAACATTAGTGACAGAAATAATTATTCACCAGTTACTTTGTTTGACCACTTCTATTGTTCCTGAGCAAAGATAGGAGAAGGTGGCACCTATTTATCTCTTTCAAGATTCATTTTAACATTTGTTCCATATTGATTGAAATAATGTTGCAATTTGTTAATACCAAAATATACTTTTAAATACCCCAACAGTTAATGTTTTAAGCTAAGACAGTTACAACTGTGTGTGTCATATTTCAATTTATGAAATCATTCCAAAAATGGAAGCACTGAAACAAAGTAATCAGTGCAGATTATTCAATCTGAATCAAATTTTGTATTTTCTTTCATTTACAGTCACTACTACTTTCACAGCTCAGGGAAAATATGTGTGTGTGTGTGTGTGTGTGTGTGTGTGTGTTTCAGTTTTTTACTTGTACATTGAAATTAAAATCCAAAACATAGACAAAGACAAAAGTTGATCAAATTATGAAGTACTTATTTCACAGAGACTTCCAGTTTCTTTTGCAACAAATATTAACCCTTAAACCCTAACCTTTCAGCAGTTGACCATTAAACATCAAAATAAAATGAAATCTTTAACTTCACTATTGATTTAAAAAATCTCACTTTTCTCTGTTGGATCTTGTTTTAACAGTCCTTAACCTTCAAAACCACTAGTTATCAATTTATTTTTCTCTATTTTGTCTAGATACAATATCAAGGGCTTCCAATTGTCCCTGATCTTAGTAGGTTCTCTTCTTTACATAATGAAGTTAACTTGGCCATCTCAGTCAACTCTTTCACCCACCATTCTTCAATTGTAGGAATAGATGGAGTTTTCCATTTCTGCATTAATAATATTCTTGCTGCTGCTATCATATCATGTATAAAAACAAAGTTCCATGTTTTCTTTCCAGGGATCTGTCTGTAACTCCCAACAGATAAGCCTCAGGTTTCATTTGCACATTATTTGTTAAAATCTTTTGTATTATTGTATGTAATGACCTCCAAAATTCTTTAACTTTTCCACAAGTCCACAAAAAATGACAAAAATTCCCCTCATGATGCTCACATTTCTAACACTTAATTGAAACATTTTTATACATTCTTGTCAGTTTTTCTGGTGCCATATACCACCAATATATCATTTTGTAAAAGTTCTCTTTCGAATTAGAATTTAACGTATATTTAAACTTCTCTTTGACCTTCATTGCCGCTGAAGGATGGGGACAAATATATGACTGATACTGGACTCTGACTTGGAGGCATTCAGTCATAATCCCATAGTAGCTTTGCCCCAATGGCTCCTCAGCCAAACACATATACCAAAATGTCTGAACCTGCATTTCCTCTTGTACTGAGCACGATTATTATGGCAACAACGCATCATCAGTAAGGTAAAACTAATCTGTCTCATGACGATCCACCCCAGCTCACGGTCGCTTATTGAGAAATGCTGATATTATTGAACTGCATTTGAGAGGAATTCATAGTAACTCAGCTGAAAAGTAACAATGCTGATGACATTTCATACTCACAGAAATGTCTACTAACAAAGACAGTGCAAATCTTATTTGATCTTACAGTACAGAAACTTCACTCAAAACAATGTCCTGTTAGCTAAGGTGGGAAAACAGCCCTGAAACAGTTTCTGAAACAAAACAGTGTGGAAAACATATATTGGCTTGGATGCTAGAACATACATTCTTCTCATTTTTCATCACCATATTAAAAAATACCAAATTATGCTTTGTGGGCTATATGCGTGTGTGTTCAGAATGCTTCTCATAATACCTTCCTTTCCATTTGCAACCATTGTGTAAATTTTGCACAATGTTTGAACATTCTGATGCTACTTAGCTTTATTATTATATTTTATTTAATGTATAGGTAATCATATGTAACAGATAAACAGTCGAACACTTTTTTTGGTGTTGCAGAAATGACTGTCTGATAGTAAGTACATATCAATGTTGTGCCAGTCTGTGTTTCATTGAACCTATAACCCTTGGCCCCCATCATTCTTATTGTTTTCTGGTGGAGTGGATTGTACTTAATGACATTACTCCCAGGGGCACAGCTACAGAAAATGGTACCAGGTGTAAGCACTGAATTTGTGCCTCCCCTCAACCTGGATTCTGCTGCACTGGGGCAGCAGATTTGAGGGTGAGTGGGCACAGAGCAATCCTAGTTAACTGGAAGGAAGGAAGGAAGGAAGGAAGGAAGGAAGGAAGGAAGGAAGGAAGGAAGGAAGGAAGGAAGGAAGGAAGGAAGGAACGAACGAACGAACGAACGAACGAAGGAACGAAGGAACGAAGGAACGAAGGAACGAAGGAACGAAGGAACGAAGGAACGAAGGAACGAAGGAACGAAAAGACAGACACATTCATACTGTGGGAAGAATAGAAGGAAGGAAGGCAGATAAAAGGGGAAAGAGAAAGAAGGTAAAGAGAGAAAAGGGGGAAGGAAGAGAGAGTGGCAAGAGAGAGAAAGGGGGGGAATACAGCAGCATCCCCCAGGCTGCTGCCACCCCTGTAAAAGCCAGTGTGGCTGCTGAGGAGGTGATCCTGGGCAGGGGAATTCTCAGGAGTCTGAGGATTCCCCCACCTAGAATCCAGCCCCCCCCCCCCCAGCATGGCCTCCATGGACCTTCCTCAGTGAGTGAGGAAATGGCACTCAGACTATTCACCACAGTTGACAAAACAGGTATTGTCCCCTGTTCCTGGACCAATGCGGTCATAACCCCCATCTTTAAAAAGGGAAACAGCATATCCCCGGCCAACTATAGGCCTATAAGTCTTCTTTCCATTTCTGGGAAGCTGTATGCAAAACATCGTCTAAATAGGCTTGTTGACTGGATGGAACAAAATAGGATCTTGGGCCTGGAACAAATTGGATTTTAAAAAGGCAATACTACTTTAGACCATTGTATGGTCCTTCATTTAATATCCTCAAAATACTTTTAAAAAGGAAAGTCTAACCTCTATGCTGCCTTTTTAGATATGAAAGGGGCTTTCGATTCGGTTGACAGGAAGTTGCTTTGGAACAAGCTAGATAAAATGTGTATAGACACTAGACTCCTCCTACTTATTAAGTCCTTTTACAGTAACATCATCTGCCAGATTAAGTGTATGCCCACCAGCTTGCTGTCTCCTAAAATACTAGTTGCAAAAGGTGTTAAACAGGGATGTGTTTGGGCCCCTGTTCTATTCAATTTGTTTTTAAATGACTTAGCACCCACTCTCAAGGAAGTACACTCGCACTGTCCCATTTTGGGCAACACCCAACTACCAATTCTGCTTTATGCAGACGATGTGGTTCTGCTATCAAGATCTAGGGTTGGTCTAAAACGTCTTTTAACTAAGTTTAATGAATACTGCTCCAACAACCTGCTTGAAGTAAATACAGCCAAAACAAAAGTAATGGTTATTTCAAGTAGGCCTAATCCCAGCACTTGGCTTCTTAACGGCATTGGCCTAGAACAAGTTAAGATATTTAAATACCAGTACCTGGGGATTCACTTCCACTTTAGAGCATTAGGGCAGTCTCCTGATGAGACCCTGAAAGTTTTGAGACTGTGCCTTCAGAAATGTGCCCCCCACAGCCTGCAACCCCTATTGACAGCAATGCAGAAAACTCAATGAAGAACAAAGATTCTTGGGCAAATTTCTAGGATGTTCCTGCAGGGGGTGCATTTTTGGATGTATCGGCACCAAAATTTCAGGGGTATCATCTGGAGATGATGGCACCCCCCAAGTTTGGTGCAGTTTGGTTCAGGGGGCCAAAGTTATGGACCCTCAAAACTGCAGCCCCCATCTCCTATTAGCTCCCATTGGAAACAATGGGGGATGGGGCACCCCCTTTGGGAGTCCAAAACTTTGGACTCCTTGAACCAAACCTCACCAAACTTGGGGAGTAGCATAAGGACAATCTCCTGATGATATGCTGAAATTCTGGTGCTGATATGTCTACAAATGCACCCCCTGCAGGCACCAATGTCCTGGTGCAAAATATTTTTTGGTCATGGTGGAGTGGCCGCCCGGGGGGGGGGGGGGCATCCAACTCAGGTTTTGCCCAGGGCTACAGTTTGCCCAGGGCTGCCTGGTTATGCCCCTGTTAGGTCTCTCTTTTTTATGAAATCTGCAAATGAAATTTAGCAATCCCTAAAAAGAAGGCTACTGGACCAGGAATACCAGTTGCTGTTGAGTGTAGCCAGGACATGTTGTTCTCCCTTGCACTATGGAATCTATCCTGACATCAGCCTCACAGCTAAATATCTATCCCAACTGTCAGAGCCCAGGCAGAGATGGATCATCACTCGATGTAACGCATTCCCCTCTGCCGTTCTTAAGGGCCGACAGTTGAATATTCCACTTCAAGATAGAACATGAGCATACTGTCAGGATATTGTTGAAACTCTTGAGCATATTATGTTTTCTTGCCTGAGGTATGCATTACCTAGACTCTCCCTACTTGTCCCAGCTCTAGGAAATAAAAAAAGTTGTTCGGAGCATACAAAGACTATTCACCTGCTGAATAATAGCGCTGGCGGGATAACTGGAAAAACCTCTGAATTTTTATTAGAAGTGCTCAAGTCAAAGACATAATGGAAGCTTGATCACCTCTTCTGTACCAACCTTATGTGCTTTGTCCAGTTTTATGTCCTGCTTTAACACCTGCTCTGTCCTGTATTTAGTATTTTTACTGATATGCCTAGTAAAGGTCAGTTGAAGTTGGCACTCAGACATCTTTTAATAGTTTACACATTATTTAAACACTGAAACTCTTGTGAGTTTTGTTCCAACTTTTGTTCCCCATAAACTCAGATGGAAATATGAAGAACTTATAAAATCTTGTCAGCAGCATTTACATTGCCCATATGAAACTGCTGCCTAGGACAAGAAGAACTGTTGAGAAAATTACCCATGTTTACAATAATAATCTACCCCACTATAAAGAAAGTAATCTACCTCACCAACAGAAAGAGCATCATACGAATTACTACTCCAGAGTTCTCATAGAAAGCCACCAGTAGAATGCGGTTCTTGTCTGCCAAAGGCAAGGTTAATTCAGCAAGGAAGAGCTAATATAAAAGCTTTGTTTGAATGATACAAGGTCTTTTCTGCATGTGAACTCTCATGAGGAATACCAAATTAATCCCAGTTGAATGCTTTCTGTAAGCAAAGAAAGCAGCCACCAGAACACAGGGAACCTCATTATGCCCATTAAGTGAGTAAGAAATGTCTGCTATGACATTAGGCTTAAGCCACATTACCCTATTCAGACTGAGAAGAAAGAGCAGGACTGTGGTCATTTTGCAGCATTTTTCTTCCTCCTATAAATAGATGACTGGCTAAACTACCAGGAATCCTAGCCAATCCTCATCGGTTCTTTACTCAATTAAACAGGATGTAGTGAAACAGAATAGAACTCTGCTCTCCTAACAGATAAATAATCTCACTGACTATGTGGCTAGAGCAAGAGTTTGAAGATCTGAAATAGTTTCCTGGCTCTCTACTACAGAATCTCAAATTGACCGAGGGCTCAGCAATTCATATCTCTGCAACCATGATACTATGTAAACAACACAACATATTGTCTGTCTCATCTCTCTTCATAGGTTTTCCTGGCAAGGTCTAGGCAGTCACAGCTGTAGCTGTGCAAGTTATAGAAAAAGAAAGAAGAAAACTGATTTTTAAGATCATTATTAATCTATTTCATTTCTGCAGTGTCTCCTTTATAAAGTAGAATTGGAAGGTATCACAAGTATGAAAAAACCGGTAAAACTGTGAAATAAAAGGGTCTGGGGAAAGCAAAAGTCGGCCTGCAAGGAGGCCGGGGGAGGGCTTGGCTGTGGCAGGCAGCCCAGGTGGGCGCTGCGGCCACTGCCACCAAGCCCTGCCTTCCCGCCTCCCTGCAGGCTGCCTCCTGACCCGGCCTGCAGGGAGGTGGGGCTCGATGGCGTGCGGCTGGGGCACATGCCTTTTGGTCGGGGGGGGGGGGGGCAAAAGGTCTTCCAGCTTCAGACAGAAGGCAGAGCTCCCCCCTGCAGAATTCCCTTATATAAGATATGTTAAAAACTGGTACAGACATACTGCATGCACACTGCAAGTTATTCAAACTATATTTACAAAGAGTATGTACACTGTATACTGAAAGCCAATATATGCAATTTATGATGTCAAATTCACTGCCAAGAACTACTTTACATACTTACTGACAACTTTCAAGCTACAAAGTAGGCTATAGAATGTAAGAGATTTCTATTCACTACTTCAATTATAAAAGTCTCCTCTATTAAACTTCAGTTTGATGTTATTATTATGAAACAAATCAACATTGTAAAGTAACCTTAGTTCTCAGTATTTGCTACCTTTCAGACATTTAATAAGGGCAGATATTTTACTCTTCCCTTCTAGGACTTTGAAAAAGTTTTTTGCCTTTTAGTGTAGCGGATGATCTATTAGGAATTCAATCATGACATGATGTTTAAAGATGAAATGTGTTTCAATACAAAAATATATAAACAGAACTTGTAAAATCTCCTTCTCCTTCCACTCATTACAGATCATTGAAGATAGAGAAGAAAGGAATATGTGCCAAGTTCTCTGTCATCACCCAAAAGCTGTTTTTGTACAAAAACAATATCTTCTTGCTGCCTTGAAGGTATTCCTTTCAATAAATTAATAGATAGGACAATATGTGTCTTTTCGCATTTGTAAATATACTGATCTTAAAACCAAGAACACTTCTGTATCTCTTAAAAGCTTTATGTTGCAATCCTAAACAGAGTTACACCCTTCTAGGCTAAATGACTTTAATGGCAATCTATACATAGATAGTGACTGTTATAACTTTCTAATAGTCAAATATGGATTCCTCCATGGATACTTAAATCCATGGATCAGGCACTCCCTAACATAAAACAAGTACTTCTGCAAACCTAGAAGTGACATCATACCTTTCTAGGGCCCTTCATATGTGCGGCATTTGGATAAATTTCCAGTAAGTAAATTCTACTTATTAGTTTAATTTATCCAGAAACTGTTAGTTTTGCAGTGGGTTTTGCCACTTTTTTTGTTTAAACAGAATTCTCCTGTTGCGAAGTGTCCTCAGCCAAGTGAAGCTGATATTCCATTTTACCCAGTCATATTCTCTGGCAACCTTCAGCTTGGGATGTTGCCCTCTGCTGCCTTTTTTTGGTATGGGCCAGCTTGGGTTAACTGTTATTTTGCTAGACCATGTAAATTTCATGTAGATTACACCAGTCTAGTGTTCCAGGGATAGACCAGCAGCATTAAAATAAAAAAGCTTTTATGATTGCTCTGAATTACTGCCCTGAAGAGTGGGAGGAAGTGCTGTTGATTGGGCAGGGAAAGGTGGGGAAAAAAGCAAGAAGACCGCAATGCAAGCCTAACACATGCTGTCTCCCTTCACCTTCCCTGTGAAGGGAGAGAAAAGTTTGTGTTTTCAGATGTTTTGAAAACTGCAGAGATTCTCTGATCTAAGGAACAGTAAGTTTGGAAGTGGGGAAAATGTGTGCATTACAGAGAATCCAACCAAAAGGGAATGTACAGGTATCCTGGAATGCAAAGGAGACCAAGTGTGTAAATGGCCTAGGTAGGAGATTACCAGAGAGCTTCTGGCAAATTTCTAGAGAGATGTAACATCACTTATACACTTTCCCTGGAAGTAACATTACACCATTGCCTAACAACAATTTTTATTTTTTTCCCTCCAGGGTACAGGCAGGCAATAGGAGCTGGGGGGCATGAGATCTTCCTGAGATGCACTTTCTCTAGATTGTTTGACAATAGTCAGGATTCAGGCTTTTTCTGTGGCAGCACTGGTCCTTTGGAATCACTGATCAGAGTGGGTATGGAGGGTACTTTTACTTCCTGCACTCAGAAAGGTGCGTGAAACTTATTTCAAAGGTGATAAGTTGTTTTGGGGATATTTGCTTGTGCTGTTTGTCTTGTGGTTTGCTTGTTATTTTGTGTTTGTTTGTAACCTGTTGCTTTGCTTGAGTTTAGGGCTCGGAAGCAGGATGCGTTTCGGTAAGCAGAGTCCCTAAAACCAATTAATTTAACCTAGTCATAATAGCATCTCCTCCTGTAGAATAGAGAGTGTTTTCTGTATTTATACCATAACTAAGTCTACACGTTAGATTTTGCAGCAAGTCTATCATACTGAAATACAACCCCACTATAGCTAGCCCAGTCAAATTTTAGACTTCTCCAGCTACTGAATGCTTCACACACACTCCATTAAATACTGTGGCTACAGATGTTTCCTTCAACTGTTCCCATGCTATGTGCAAAAAGTCAAACAAGAAAGGCAGCCTTGATTTGACTCATGAGAGATAGTGGCATATTGACACCCACAAGCAGTGTGGGAGCGAAGAATGCCAGCATCTGTTAACATACCAAAGTACTAAAAAAGACAAACTCATAAAGACTGTGTACACACTGGCAACAACAACAATGAATGTATTTCTGTTAATCAAGTGTACAGTGTATAAAAATGTACCTTAAATTCACAGTTCTGTGATAGTGTAATAGTTGTTCACAACTAAAAAAGACAAAACCAAAGCAAGGAGGCATTTGGAGGTGAATTTTACTACAAGATCTTAGATCACAAATGTATTCAGGTGCTTTTTTCTGTTGGCAGAAGCAGGATATCAATTTTTATAGCACTGAATGCAATATAAACAAGTAGCTCTATAATAGATATTCTCAAGATGTGAGGTGAGTCTTCCCAGGAAGAAATGCACAATTCCTTTAAAAAATGCAAAATTCATCTATTTCAGCCAGATTTTTTATTCCTCAGGGCATCTGTTAAAATACACAGAAAATTCACATGGCTGTTCACTTTTCTTATAGAAAAAAAAAGAGTGAAGGGCTAGCCAGGTCAGCTGTAGCTCTTTGTCATCTCTTAGGCCGTTTCTGCACGGCCCATTTATGACGGCCTGGGGGCGCCAAAAAAGGCGCCCCCAGGCCGCCGTTCGCACAGGCGCCGCTGCTGCAACGCAGCAGCGGCGACCTGACTCTTCTTCCCTCCCCCCAGGGCGGCGTCAAGCCGCCCTAAACAACAACCCTTTAAAGGGTTGTTGTTGGGGAGGGAGCGTCTTCCCTGCGGCGCGGTGTGAACCGCGCCGCCGGGAAGACGCTGTCTCCCGTCTCCGCCCCACTCACGGTGTCCTCCTCGTCGCCTGCGGGGCGTCGCAGCCCCGCCCACACTGTCCTCCGACCTCCAGGGGTCGGAGGGCAGCGTGGGCGGGGCTGCGACGCCCCGCAGGCGACGAGGAGGACACCGTGAGTGGGGCGGGGGAGGGCGCAGAGGCGGCTCCGTGTGGAGCCGCCTGCCGTCTGCCGTCCTCCCCTTCGCCTGCTCGCACACTTGCGTGCGAGCAGGCTCCCGCCCCCACGCCGGCAGAACTCCTGCCAGCGTGGGGGCGCCTCCTGGCCGTGCAGAAACGGCCTTAGTTTCACCTGAAGAGTCTCAAACAATTGATTTCTTGAGGAAGGCAGGTACTATAAAGACATAAGTCTGTGGAAACCTAATCTAGACTTAAAATCTGTCTACCTTCTAATACAGCCTAATTCATCTTGCTGTGTTCAGTTCTGGCTGCCATATTTCAAAAAGGATACCGCAGTGCTGGAAAAAATGCAGAAGAGGGCAAACAAAACAATCAATGGTTGAAAAGTCTAGCAATTTTTAGTTTAGAAGAAAGACAACTAAGGGAGGAGATGGAGTAAGTGAATAGGGAGAACTTTCTCTCTCTCTCCCATAATTCTAGAATTCAGGGCACCCAATGAAGTAAATGAGCAGATGCAGGATGGATAAAAGGAAATATTTATTTACTCCAGAAGTAATTAAACTCCACAGGTAATTAAACTTTCTTCCAACTAAGTCCAGTCCAGAAGATGGCCCCCCTACTTTGACACAACCAATCTGGTCACCTGTATTCAAACCATAGTTAATCAACAGTGATCCAGACCTCTGCAAAAGTTTACATTGATTTTTAAACATGTAGCCTGTATTCCAAGCTCTGTTTTTTTAACTAATGTTTTTGTGTACACCCCATAGTAAATATAATTATTTTGTGATAGATTTTATAGATTTTAGCTCAAACTTTGAGGCCATCTTTATTTTTCTAGTTGAGTTTCCACCCTTTTGTTGTTGTTTAACAGAGGGAATTTGAGTCTCCCAGACCCTTGTTCAACACACTAACTCATACTGGCTCTCCCTTTTCTTTGAGCTTCAATTTGCCTTTACTTTCTTGGGTCTTCTTCCTAACTGCCACCCTGTACGCCTGCCAAAAGTGGAAGAGTTCTCCCAGCCTCTAAATCTGGCATGAAATTATTTTTCCCATCTGACTTTTGATTTCCTTCAGTAAGACTGTACTGGGTGTCAGAAGTCTTAACTGCTGACAAATTAATCAGTTAGACTTTTTGAGAATCTAAATGGTAACGTCGCTGAAGCACTTCAGAAGTTTGGAGAACTAGACTTCAGAGGGCACTTTTCAAACAGTTCCCCTATGTCCTCTTCCTCCTCCAGTAAGGAACCCAATTCCACAATCTAATACCAAGCTCAAATGATTAAAGAGGATAGGGAGACATCCAGAGTATTGAGGGAGAAAACCTCACATAGAATCTGGCACTGAGCACTGTGCACTGGAAGGCTTATTGGGTGGTGGTAGTGGCAGAAGCTGAATCATTTTATGGTGATCCTGACTAACAACTTCAAAGTTGGCATCCCAGATTGATAGCAATTTACTTATTATACTCTCTCTCTCTCTCGCTCTCTCTCTCCCTCCCTCCCAATTTGCCCCCCTTGCCAGTGTAAGCACCACTGAAGCCAGCAGGGTAGGCAAATGAGCCAGTATGGCCTCATGCCAACTTAAAGACCAATTTCCCCCAGCTTCAAAGACCAATTCCCCCCTGCCCCTTGGATTGGACTAGTCCTTCTTCATTTGGCATTTTTAAATGTTTTACTGTGAGCCTTGTCATAAAGGGAAAAGGTGGGTGATGGAGGTTGTTCATTCTAAACTAAACAAACACAACTTAAAAAGACAACAACTAAGAAAGTCCCCAATAATTCAACAATAGGTGACCACTATACTCTTTGCCACCAAAAGATGTAATTAAAATGTGAATTCATCCACAGCCATTTCCTCCCCCTCCAACCCTCCCCCTCCCCCAAACACCAAACCAGACATGGCGGGGCAGCAGCAGCCAAACCGGGCCCAGCACCAGCCTTCCCAAGCCCCCTCCACTGCATCTAACACCAAGGAACTATTTTCTACTGCAGAAGCACGGTACCCTCTGTCTTCCACTGAAGCTTTACTGACCACACTGAGATATTTTGGTGGGAAAGGGTATCATTTCCAAGCTATTATGCATTTCCTACTTAAGTATAACTGTAGATGGCCAAATCTGCAAAGGTACTGCTGGATAAATCCTATGACTTAACTGAAGCCAATATAGACCATGTTATAAAGGTAGTTTGCATTACTACTTTTAGGAGATACAGTTTAAAAGCAAATGGGACCATTCAAAGAGTTTTTTGTTCATCACTCTACAGTATCTCCTCTTAAAACATAATTCATTCTTTATACTTACTGATTCACAGTTAATGTTCTGGAGGGGGAAGAAAATGTTCTAATGCCAAGAAGTGACCTTATTCCTCTAAAATCCAAGGCTTTTAAATACCAACTGAATGCAGCAGCTGTCTTGCTGGCAGAAGAGATGTAACATAACTAAAATGCTCATGGTGATTTCCCTGTACTGCAGTCCATTATATGCCGATCCAAACATTACACAAAACCCCTTTTCTTACAGCTTACTCTTCTCTCTCTCTCTAGATTGGGGAAACAACGATAGCAATTATATGCTCACAGTTTGTAACCACTCTCATGAGAAAAATACCATTTATATCCACAGTTCTTTCTTTCATTTCTTCCCAACCACGTATTTTAAGAGCAAATTTAATTAAAGCAAATTTTCTAATTGATACCACAGAACGTCTGTATGTATGTGACTTTTGTTGTTTTTCCTATGGAGAATAATTGATTATTGACTCTTGCCTAGAATAATTTGAAACCAGCTCTGTTTGAATCAGCTGTGTAGCTAACACACAAAGCAGATTTTTAATAGGATGTTATATCATGTTATGAGTACGGTTGCCTGACAATCAGCAAGACATGGGACTTGGAAGGGCTTACATTAGGCATCACCTATAGGAAAAACCCGGAAGCGGCATCAGTCCTCTCTAGGAATCACTGGAAATACTATGGTAAAACCACTGCATTTCTGGCAATTTCTAGAGAGGACTGATGTCACTTCCAGGTTTTTCCTGGGAGTGATCTCATGTTGTCGAACCATTAGCCTTTTGTTGTTTATATTTCTTAGTAGCCCTAAGTCCTAAGGCATGCTGCATTCCCAAAACTCTTTATACATTTTTAAAACTAAAGAAGAGTTCTGATAAACTCAGAAGCTCACATACTCATTTGTTTGGTCCTAATAAAATGTGCTGTATGGACTGAATTCAGCCCATTATTACATCACAGTTAACTGGGTAGAGTCATAACACAAAGTCATATTGGGAAGTGCTAAATCACCATCCTTCCTCCTAGTATATAACATATTCAGAAATTTATATTGGATTTTTCTCCTTTCCCAATTCATTTATAAGCATCATCACTTATAGTTTATAACTGCTCTGATCAAAAATAGTAAAATGTATTAATTAAAAATATTTTCAGAATTACATTCACTAGGTTGGATCCAGAGCAAAATTTCTGATGGCCACTTGTGCCGGGTTAAATTTATTGTATCTCACTTGTTCTTCCATTTCCACAATCAATGTGTGGCACTATTATATACAATAAGGGAAGTGCTGTGTATCACCCAAGCTCTTGTGCAAGAGGAACTTTTAAGTTTGTAGTCGACCCACGCGGTCAGCGTAAGAACGAGACGAGACGCGGAGATAACATCTGGTGGAGATCGCCAGCAGCGGGAGACCGGAGGTCCGTGTTCCTAGCGAATCTCCCGTCTGCCGGTTCCTGGCACCTTTTATTGTTACTCTATCGGGGGCGTGTAGGAGGGAGGACTGGGGGGAGTTCCGGGAGAGCGGGAGGTCGGGAGATCATCATGTGATGCATGATCTCATCTGGCTACGTGCGGAGAAGAGCGTACGCGTCTGAGCCTAATCCTCACCTGGGGGCAAGACCATTGTCCCTGCGCCCGGTGATTGAGCCAGACAGTTCACGACCCGTGACTCATGGGGGGATGAGGAGTGGGGGTGCGACGCGACCGGCAAGGCCGCAGGTCCGTTGGCGTCCCAACGTTCTACTACGGCACTGCTGGGTCGGCAGTGCACTACTACAAAGTTTTTGCATTTGCATATCTCTTGCTTGAAACCAATGGGACTGATCCCAACTGTAGCAACTTCAGTGGCTTTCAGTTTGCTAAATCAGTTTTAAAATTATTCACAACAAGGTAATAATTAGTCACAAAACAAAGACATCATGATTTTGAGCAAATATATAACAAAGCATTCAATTCAAGCCTGAATCTTATTTTTAATTCCTGTTTCAAGTTCTCATAAAAATGCAGAGCAATTCATTCTGACTTTTCCACTAATCTTATTTCTAAATGTTATCATAATCTAAACAATTGCTTGTACTTTTAACAGTTAGCTACATTGCCAGAATATAGACATGTTAGAAAAGTATTCATAACAGAGCAAAAGCACTTTAATTGGAAACGTTTTATAAAACTATTTGTTTTAAAATCCACATCCACATGTATGCCTGGATTCAATATCCATTTCTGTCCCAAGGGGGCAAAAAGTTCTAACAAAGCTTCATAATGGAAAATAATACAAATACACACAAATAATGCAATCTGTTAACCAGATGTCTTGGTCTGTGGGGTGTTTCCTACTATACAATTGTTCAGGATGAGGTGGGGTTGGAAAGTACCATCACGCAGCAGCCAACTTAGGGCAACCAATAGAGTTTTCAAGGTACGAGACTACCAGAGGTGGTTTGTTGTTGGCTGCCTCTGCATAGCAACCCTGGTATTCTTTGGAGGTCTCCTATACGAATGCTAACCAGGGCTGACTCTGCTTAGCTTCCAAGAGCTGCTTAAATCTTTTGGAAATATATACTCTACAATACAAATAACTAGTAACTTTCAGTAGATCTTAATTACTGTATTTAATAAGTTTTTGTAGCTAACTGTTCGCAACAAAAATAGAGAGTGCCTTTTAATTAGTGAAATGTTGAGAATCCATAGTGCATTTGATGATGAATGCTAAACAACAACTTCTTACTGGATTAGATCCAAAGATGCATTAGCACAATGAAAGTACCTTTATTCATGCAAGAGTTGAGGTGAGAGGGGGAGGTAGTGAGGTTCTGCCGGGAGCTTGCCTAGCCTTTTAGGGGGTGGGGGATGGGCAGGGGAAAAGCTCAGCTGGGCACTCGTCTGGCCTTTGGGGGAAGCGGATGGGAAAGGCTCCGCTGGACTCTCGAGCATCTGGCTGGCCTTTTAGGGGGTAGAGGGGCAGGTGGGGGAAAGGCTTTGCTGTGGCCACAGAGCAGCTGCTCTGCAGGCTCAGCAATGGCCAATGGGGGTGCAGGACGCACAAGGCTTTGGTCCCTGTACATCTTACATGGTAACTGGCTAAGGGTTTGTCGGTTTATTTGAACTCTTAGCCAATTATGTATTGTTGGATACCAGCTACCTGCCTCAATTACCTGATAATATTACACTGATCCTGGTTATTAAAATATTATAAAAGATGCACAGAGGAGTAATTTTCAAGTGGTGATCTGGTCACACATGAGCTCCTCAGAAGTTTACCATACATATACCTGCTCATATACACACCGAGACAATGACTGAGTAGACACGCTTTCCTAAAAGAAAGTCTGGTCATCTTTGCAATTTTGTACTGCCAAGAGTGTTGGTTGGACATGTTCAAAGCTACGTTCCGAGTCCATGCAAAACAGCAGCAATTCCCCACAGGCATGCCCTGTTTCTACTGAGACTGTGAATATAACCTAGACAATCCTTAGAACCTTCTGCTGATATTACTGTTCAGCAGGAGAACTGCAGCTGCTCTTGAATGGATAAGACACTTCAGAAAGGGTTCCTAGAAAGTAATTTTTAAAAAATAACTGGTCTAGACAAGTGGTTCTCAACCTTTCTAATGCCGCAACCCTTTAATACAGTTCCTCACGTTGTGGTGATCCCCAGCCCTAACATTTATCCATTTTACAGATGGAGAACACTGATGCAGAGAGTCTTAGGCGACCCCTGTGAAAGGGTCGTTTGACCCCCAAAGGGGCCCCAACCACAGGTTGAGAACCACTGGTCTAAACTGTACTTATTGCTTGCAAGCCTATACTGGTAGTCTACAATGCATGTGCTACCATTTCCAGGTTGGTATGAAAGAGAGGACCTCAAATTCACATCAGTGTTTAAAACTGGAGGCTTTTGCTGCCAATTAGGACTTACGCAATCTTACAATACTCTAATATAGTTCTCATCACAAACATTTACCCTATAGGTCAGCTACAGTGATTTCACTATTTGGCTAGCAGAGATTCACATTTTATTGAGCACCCAATTGCAGGTACTCACCTTGAACTACCACAACTCTTGCAATTAGCTCCTGATCCAAGAGTAAGCAATGATTCCTACAAGGCTTGTGTCATACAGTGAGGTGGACTAATACATAATTTGTAAGGCTGATCTAAACCATCAGGAAGTGTGGCCGCTATCAGAAACATCAGAGGTGGGTAGATAAGGAAGTATCACTGGTCTGATTCAGCAAAAAAAAATGAGGTACAGAAACTGCCAGTGCTTTCATAAGCAGATCAATTTCTCTTCACATATGTCCAGGTTTTAAAAGGAGGAAGGAATTTCAAAAAGTGAAAAAAGTGACATTGTTATCACTTACCACTTCCTGAGATGCAAATTGGGGGTCCTCAGGATCAACTGACCAATAGCAGTAATCAAACCCAAATGACACAACTTTTTCTCTTGTGTCCCAAAGACCTTCATACCTGTTGTCCACCTGAGAAGAAAGAAAACACAGAAATAAAAGATGCATTATTTGGAGCATTGACAAGAATTATTCCACAGCAAAACAGGATGTTGTGCAAGCTACAATCCTTTCTTCCCCAAAATATTCATGGAACCAAATGCATCCCATTTCTTTTCTCATATTAATTTTTAAAGGAAAGAAAATACAGGGAAAGAGCAGAAATGGAACTTGTACCACTCAACACTGTCTTAGGATTTTAAATTTTAAAAGATGCAAAGCTATCACAATAAAATATTAAATCTATACATCTAGAAAAACCCTGTACAATATTACTTATACTGCATAAAATTTCATAAGCAGACTTAAGTACACACTTGAGAATTCACCATTTGATCACTGTGGTAGTAAATAAAAATTTGCATAGGTAAACAAACCACAGGGGAAACACTTCATGTTACTTTTCAATTAAGCATGATTGATTGAGTCTTTTTTTATTTTAATGAGGATACTGAAACAATAATCCAAGAGGAAGCTTAGGACCTATGAGAAAATTATGGGAGTCACCAACTTGACACCTGTGCTAAGTAGAGGTGCTATTGCTGATAAATCTCTGACTAGAAAGCAGTTGGCAAAAACTGTGAACACCACTCTGCCATGAAAGTTTCTTGGTGACCTTGGGCTAGTCACAGACTCTCAGCCTGGCCTACCTCACAGGGTTGTTGTGAGGATAAAACTGAGAAGAATACAATGTCAGATGATACGGACACCATGGAAGGGGCAACAAAGTATAGATCAAGTAAATCAATAAACAAACCATTATAATTATGCTTTGATCCCATTAAAGTACTCTTATACAGTGGAAGACTCTGTACTTCAGTACAGTTGTCCTTGACACAGATTCAAGCAGCTCACAACTGCAGGCACTTGTTAACTACACAGTCAGAATTATTTAAAACCATACATAACAGCAGCAGAATCAAGATAAATTTACGTTTTTTTCGTAGCAGCACAGCTAGCGTCTTTCCCCAGTGTCGCCATCTTGGATCACCTGTACTTCAGTATAAATTAGAGACATCTTTGACCCTCCTACAAGCTTTCCAATTTTCACGAAACTTGAAAAAAGTTACCTATACAGCGTTATAAAAATTACTTGAAAAGTTTTTAATATAAGTTTATGAAAATTATTTACCCTTCACAAGAATATAGAGAATATCGTAAAACGGTCAAGCAGTGATGAGCATTAAAACACAATTTCTGAAAACGATCTATGTAACTTCTCCAGAAGAGCCAGCTCTCAGCTTGCTAACTGTTTTCCAGTGACTTGATCCCTTGACAGAAAACCCATGAGAGTAAGTTAGTCGTGACAAATATAATTGAATTGGTGTTTGTTTTGGCTACTGGTAGGACTTAAGCTAGTCTTTTTATCAGGTAATTCAAAAGGATTATCTTTTAAAAATAAGGTTTATACTGCATAATCAGTCAGAAGTAAGCCTCATTTAACTCACTATGTTCTACAATGATAGATTATATTTTACGGAGAACTCTGACTTCTTAATAAGATTGAATTAATAGTCCATTTCTGCAATTATACTAATGGCTCTATAGTCTCATTAAATGTATAGACTGGAAACAGAAACCCCCATCAAAGCACATTCTCTATTCTGTCCTCCTAAAAAAACAACCAAAAACATTTTTTAAAAGCCCACATGCCAGTTGCCAATTCCCAACTCTTACATGACCCCAATCCCCACCCCCTCCAACACATCCTGATGCAATGCCTTGTCTAAAATGTAATTATTGACTGGATGGACGGAAGTTTCTTCCCTTGAATTCATTTCAGTTGCCATCGCACATCGCACTCTACCCAAGACTTCGTGATTGCAGTTCTATCACAACTCAAGCTAAACTAGAAGATTTGTACAAAGACAACTATGGCAAAGAGCCCCCAGATCACCTCGAAGGTCAGAATGGTCTGCTGGGGGCCTTTTTGCTCTCACTTATTCAGTTTGATGTTGACCCTGTTATGAGGGATCCAATCAATGGAAAGTTTTCTTGACACAAGAACTCAAATGTAGCCAGTTACTTGCCTCCCCTATAACTCACAATGGAGGCATAAATTGGACCTGCTTAAGATTATTCTCTAGGGTCCCAAGCTTCTAGTGGATCAGATTATTTCCTATTAAGATGCACCTATATTACGGCAGTCAGCTAGAGAAGGGGCACTTATGAAAGCCTTTACCAAGAACAGGAATGCTGCTACTAGTTCCACTTCAGGACTCTATCCAGTCCACCCATCAGACTGGAGCCAATGATAGTCCTGGGGTGACTATCAATGGGGAAAATCGGGCAGGGGAAGGATCCACCCTCCCTTTCCTGACACCATGAGAACAGCACCCAAAGAGTAGTTGTCACTGACATTTCATTTAATTGGAGGGAGGTATTCAATGGGGTGTCACAGGGTTTGGTTCTGGACCAGGCAATCTTCAATCTCTTCATAAATAATCTGAATTAGGATTTTCAATATTATTTCATAAATAATCTGGATTAGGGTGGAGGAAATGCTTATTAAATTTGCAGATGATCCTATATTAGGAGAAATAGTGAACACCCCAGAAAATAGAGACCAAACTGAACACAATGTGAACACACTGGCAAAGCGGGCAGATGTGAACAAGATGCAATTCGACAGGGGTAAGTTCAGAGTTCTACAACTGGGTAACAAAAATGATAAGCACATATACTGGATACGGGATACACTTCTGAGTAAAAGTGTATGTGAACAAGATCATGGGGTCTGGGTGGACTGTAAGTTAATTATGAGCAGTCAGTGTGATGTAATAAGAAAAAAGACATAACATCCAAATCTCAAGATGCCCTAGTCTGGCTGTACACCACATTGGTTAAGCCAAACTTGGAGTACTGTGTGCAGTTCTGGAGGTCTCACTTCAAAGAAGACATGGACAAAATCTAGCATGTGCAGAAGAGAGTGATGAGTATGATCAGGAGCCTGGAGACCAAACCCTAAGAGGAAAGGTTGAGGGACTTGAGAATGTTCAGTCTGGAGAAGAGGAGGCGGGTGAGGGTGGTCATGATTGCTCTCTAAGTATTTGAAAGGCTGTCACTTAGAGGAGGGCAGGGAACTTTTCCAGTTGGTAGGAGAAGACAGGACTCATAATAATGAGTTTAAATTACAGGCTGAAAGGTACTGCCTTGATACTAGCGAATATTTTTCTACAGTAAGAGTAGTTCTGTGATGAAAGCAATCTTACCCTGGCCTCCCTCTCTTATCTCCATTTGATGTTTGGTCCCTCCTATTATATTACTGCATGCCTGCCAGAGTACAGCATCCTCCCAAGGTATCATAACTTCTAGGTACTAATTGTAGGAGTTGATATTAGTGGTGATTTTAATTGTATAATGTAGTTTTAAAGTGGTATTTAAGTATTATATATGGTGTTAAACCACCCTGAGCCCAGTTTTACTGGTGAGGACAGGGTATAAATAAAGTTTTTATTCCATTCTAGAGTAAAGAACAGACTAATCTCCTAAAAGGAACTGAGCACTAGCCACACACTCTTCTAGACTAGGTCCAACAGTGAGCTCCTTTCTGGAAGGAACATAAAAGAAGGAGGAAAACACTTATCTAGTTATTTGATCACTGCCAAGCTGCTTCCTAAGTCATTTAAAATACTAATTATCTTAAGCAAGTCACCTAAAATAATCAGGCGGATATGGAGATACAAACAAAGACTAAGTAAGAAATAGAAAGGATCTGTCCTGCAGAATTCCCACAGTAATCATGGTAACTCTGTAATTCACTTATCTGCCTTCTGAGTAGAAAGATGCATTGCCAACAGAAACTGGTTTTGGCCCCATTTTACTGTTTGATGAAGGAAGTACAGCAGTATTCAGTAGTCCCAATGTCTGAAAAAAAGCTCTGTTTCCCATGCCCCATAAAGGAAGCCTCCAAGAATCTCAAAGGGAAAGGATGTGCAGTCTAAAGTCAATTCTAAAAGTAGTCAATCACTCATCACCGTGTTAACAGTAGCTTACCACACATTTGTTAAACTTCCCAGAAATTATCTGCAATAATATTAAGCTCAATTAAGCAGAAGGAAGATTAAGTTAACCCAATGTTTGGGACTATTTGCTAATCTCATGGTTACTAACGAAAGAATTACTGCCTTGAGAAAATGAAGGCATGTAAAAGTTTTGAGATAAAAACAATAACAGCGGTGCCATGAGATTAATTTGCACACGGGTTAACTTAAAAGACTGTCAAATATTTACTCCAATTCCATAAGGAACTCAGAAGCTGTGCCAATTATTTTTTCCTTTGCATTTCCTTCCTGTTTTATTTTTAGGCTTGCTTCTGGGATATAAAAAGTGACTTCAACAGATTTTCTGCAGTCCTCAATTGAAAGTTTTTTAAACACAGGAAACCTCCTATTAATAAAGTTTTATTTCAGGTTTTGCCATTTCTTGCCACATATATGCTTCAATGTCATATATTGAACTGAAGACCTTCAAGAATATTTTGATCAATTGGTCCAGAACCCGTTGCTATCAGCCTGTAACCAGGTTTTAAGATTTTTCATCTTGTAAATATTCCTAACTTATACAGCTATTGCTGCTAGCCATGTGTAGGGCACTTAACTTTGTTTTCATATTAATAGGTCTATTCTAGGGCCAAAATTCCAGAAAAGCACATATGCATCTGGTATTTTTTCTGAGTTCTCAAAAGGTACCAAAACAGATCTCCTAAAAATACTTTTTAAACACACCTGAGTTTTTTAAAAGTGTGGAGATCTTGCTATCATTTAAAGCAGAATTGGGCCGAGGTGGGGTGGGGGGGACATATGTACCAGCTGCATTTTCCTTTTAAAAAGTTCTTGTACCAGATCCCAAAACTGAGTTCAGTAGTACATGGCTAGTTCAGCAATTGCTCCTGAATGCCCAGTGTGAATCCCATTGTTATACACATACAATGAATATTATATGGAATTAATAGAAGTATATCTGTTTAGACCAAAGTAGTGATCCCTGTTTTATGATCTCTTTGTATTTTCTGGCTGATGGTTCACAGCTTATTCTCAGAACTGAGAGCTTCCCAATCACGTTCTATTTATTACATATGTATCCTGCCCTTCCCCTGAGAAGCTTGGGGAAATAACAACTCTGCAAGGAAGTTTATAAATAATGCTAGCACAATCCAGCAAGGTTAACGGCTGAATGGCAATTTGGTTTCAGATCTTACTGCTTCTCTAGAAGTGATTCAACCTACCATACCAGAGATATCAGGCTTTCAGAAGCCAAGGTTAAAAATAAACTGTACCTTCATGTTACTAATTTTTGCCATTGTGTCTTCAACTTCCACAATTATCCTTCTTCCTTCTGCATGCTCTCTGAAAAAAGAAAGAAAATATAAATATTACAACAAAAATTAACATAAGCATTTTTTCTGCATATGATCTACATATCTGTGGTGATCTGAATTATGATTGTGATTGTGACCCAGACTTATGATTGTGACCCAGACAAATGTGGTTGCCATTAGTTTAAATAGAGAGAGAATATAATTTACGTCCTGATTCAAATCAACAATGCCCCAAATTACTGTAGGGTGTATTCTACCATTCTTCAGGGCACTCTCTTGATGCAAGGAGACCTCTGCTGATGCAAGTGTGTCCTCCGCTGGGGGAAGAACCTTGGGAATCAGTGGAAAGCTCTTTGCACTGACTGAATCTGCTACCCACAGTGATGCTACCCCTGGTAACATCTAGATTAGACTGCTATAGTGAGTAATATATGGGGTTACCCATAAAGAGTGTCCAAAAGCTACAAATATTGCAGACTGCTGCAGCCAGAAATATGGGTGGAATGGGCATAGAGACCATATTTTTCCTGTCTTGTCCACCTACAACTCCTCCCAACTTGTTTCTGGAACCAATTCAAGGAGCTGGCATTGACCTTTAAAACCCAATAAGGTCTGGGGCCAGCATACCTCAAGACACAGGTGGCGAACCTATGGCACTCCAAATGTTCATGGACTACAATTGGCCATGCTGGCAGGGGCTGATGGGAATTGTAGTCCATGAATATCTGAAGTGCCATAGGTTCGCCATCACGGCCTCAAGTTCTACCTAGTACCATACAAACCTACCCGACTGTTACAGTCATTATTGGAGGTCATGCTTGTAGTATCTGTTATTTTATGCTAACCTCAAAAAGTGCCTTCTTCCACTGTGGCGCTAAAGTTATAAAATTCCTTCCCCAGGGAGATTACTCTGTTCCCTTTTATCACTGTCTTCTGTCAGCAGGTAAAGACTCCTTTGTTTTGTCAGTTATTCCCTGATTGGTTCTTCTTCACATTCATGTTTTAATGTATATTTCTTTGTGTTTTAGTCTTTAATGTTTCTTTTAATCTTTTAATGTTTACCATGTTGGGAAAGCTTAAACTGGAAATGAAGATTAAAATATTAAAGTATAATAACAACATATAATGCAAATAATTGTATCCACACAACTTAATTTCTTCACTCACACATATCCCCCAGCATTATTGCATGCTCTCTACATATTTCATTGCCTTCTCCAGCTCCAAACTACCAAGCTCTCCCTTGCAATAAATGGTATTCATACTTTAGTTTGTTGGCCCTTTCAGCACTGAATGAGAATGTTAGCATATGCAGGATAAAGAAACCCTACTTCCTTCCAGTCACTAGAGGTAAATCAATAAGGGAAATAGAATGATGGATTAGGACTCTGTAGAATTTAGGAAGGTAAGAATATATTTTAATTGGTTCACAGGCTGAACAACTATTCTGAAATCATTTTGCCTACAACATCAATGTTTGTTTATTCATAAAAGGCGAGTGGAAGAATCCATGGTGGAAAAATGCAGTTAGCTCAACAAATTAGGACCTTGACAAGAAACATATTGAAATTTTCAGTCTCATTACTCTCTTGCTATTCTTTTTTTCTCCAGAGGAGGAGTTATACTATTAGCCACTAGATTTTACACTGTTCTAGTTTTTCACTCTTTCCCATCCTCCCTAGACTTTCACAGTACATATGGTTTTAATTATCTTTTGTTATATGCAGGCACACACACACATGCTCTCACAGTGTTCTCTCCAGTATTTGTGAGAAGTGACTCTACAGTTCTGTAAATGTTCAGTGATAGAGATGGTATGTGATATTAACAAACATTTATACTCAGTCCACAAACTCTACATAGGCCTTACTGAAAACAAGACTAGGGATGAATGTGATTACTAACAGGCAAAACTAACCTGGGCACATCCATTTGATGCATTTGTGCAACCGGTGGTTACAGTGTTTAAAAAGAGGAAGATCTCCATTACTGGGTACAATCAGCACAGAACTGAACTCTTGCTTGTTTTATTAGCCTTTTCCATTGATTACACAAAGGCAAAGCTAACCACATTCCTTACAGCTTGTCTTTTAATAAACACACAGTAGCAAAAGCATATGATTGATAAGTTTAAATATTGGTTAAAAAGCAATTATCCAATAGTATAGATAGTACAGTATAATCAAAATTAGCAAACGTTTGAAGGCACAAAATTTGAATAGCTTAACCTGCAATTTGAGGCATGGACTTCTTGCCTGTCCATAGGATTAATTGCTTTCCAACAGCACAACAAGATTATAGAGATAATTCATAACTAACTTCCAGTGATGCAATTCTTATTATACATTATCATAACAGCTGCATCCTAAGAAGCATCATGAATTCATTCAAAACTGTATCTGCCTTCTGGGCCTTTCCAGATTCTGTAAGAAAAACACATTCGGCCTTGAAACAAAAGTCATGTAATACACAAAATAGGATGCAAGCTCACAAAGCTCTTCATCAAACTGGAAGTTTAAACAAAGATGGGACAGGAGCAAAAGATTTACCAGATTATGATTTTGAGGTCCTTTGTCTGAATCTCTAGTATAATATCAATAATGCCAAATCATGCACTCATCATATACAATAGACTGGGGAAACTTTGGGATGGCACCACAATGGAGCACATCGCCCAGGAGAAAACACCTTCCTGTGTTTTTCTTAAATTGACTAGGGCTATGCAAAAAAAGAAATGGCATGCTCCTTTCCAAACTATTTGTTGGTGTCACAAGCTATCACTTGTTGGCCACTCCAGCACTGGAATCCTCAAGTCAGCATGGCAACCAATGACATAAAATAAGTA
The DNA here is from genome assembly GCF_021028975.2 of Sphaerodactylus townsendi. Classification (NCBI taxonomy): domain Eukaryota; kingdom Metazoa; phylum Chordata; class Lepidosauria; order Squamata; family Sphaerodactylidae; genus Sphaerodactylus; species Sphaerodactylus townsendi. Next base: position 123,130,846 of record NC_059426.1, read on the forward strand.
GAAACAAGAAGTTCATGATACAGCTTGACCTTGAGGGAAATTTCTGTTGCCCATTTCAAGCAATCTTGGAGTTACTATTCAGTAAGAAACTTGATGCATTTGTGCAACCCACTCTCATGCAGAAGAAAAACAATGGCAATGGTAGCTACAGGTTAAAACAAACATCCTGCCTTGAGTTAAATTCCATACAACAAATTAACAACTGGACACTTGAGTGCGATAAACTAATAATCAAAACCCTTAACTCAGAGTATACTCAGAGTATACTTGAACAAAAATAGCCCATAAGCATAAGGTGTGTCTCACACTTTAAAGACTTGCCTGTTTTGATAAAGACTGTTTGACCATTACAACAGCCTACTATAGTGCCTTCTACACACTTTTATTCGATGCCACATCTTTACTTTCACCACGCATTCCGATTCAAGGCAAGAAATACTTTATGGAACATCCCCCAGCACTGGGCTAAGGAAAGCATATAGATCACACGAACGTGACACAACGCAGAATCTGGAGCGCACAGTCTCTTTCTGCCACCACAGTCTGGCACTCATTTCCTTGGCTTTCCAAGCCTTCCTCCCCCTCCGCCAACCCCTTGGCACCGCAGCCAGCACATGCCTATCCGGCAGCGGCAGCAGTTGTGCACAGCCAAACGCAACTCCGAGGAGAAAACATAACGGTCACGCACACCCGAGCCCAGATCAGCACCTTATGAAGCAAACTACCCGTTACGTAGAAGAAAAGACACGTTCTTCACTGTTTCTGCGCACACACATCTCTTCACACTCCCCATTTCCCACAGCCGCTGCCCCACCTTTTGCTCAAAGGCCGGACCCGCACAGCTACTTTGACATTCGCCATGTCCCGTCTCGGCGGCAGCAAAAGGCTCCGCCACACCAACTTCGCAGGCGCTGGAGCCCAAACTCCACATCACATCGCTGACCCGCAACTACAACTTCACTTCAGGAGCGGCACTCGGGCTCCGCTTGCACACAGCCTCAGGCGGAGGAGAAGCAGCCCAACCCCGCCCAGCCCGGCTGCCTCTGAGGGAAAGGCCTGCCCGACTGGGAAGAAGGAGGAAATGGGGAGGGGCTGCGCTCTCTTTTTCGTCTTTCTTTGAGGCGCTGTTTTGTTTTGTGGCTCTGTGGGCTGCTTGCACTTCTGTCGATGAATTGCAGAAGTTTTCAACAGCTGACTTCAAACCCACGCTGGAAGTTCTTTAGTAATTCACGCCGAGCGGGAATTTTCGTCCAATTCAGCATGTGCACTTTACAAACCCTCAGGTTTCTCATCGGGACGCTTGTGTTCAACGCGTTTGCATACACAGGACAGGCGAACTGAGTTCAAAACACAAGTACACACCCCGCCATTTACGAACAGGCCAAGCTTTCACTGAGATACAACTAGTTTTCGCTAACTGGACATATCTTGCTGCTGCAGTTTAGAATTCTTTGCAAAGAAACGCAGCAACCAGCATCATGAGTTCATCGGTCAACAATGACTTGGGGGCAATGATGATCCTTCTGTCTACCTAGTGTAGCAAGATGCAGGAGATATCTACCTTTATTTCTTAGCTTACTTACCTGTTCACATCTGCTGGCATTTGTGGCCTATTGGTGAAATGCTTTTCTTGCCTATAGGCCCATGATAGTACACACACACACACACACACCCCTGCCCGAAACCTGGGCTTCTCTCAGAATTATAACTGATCCTCTGGAGAAAACTACAACTTTAGAGGGCAGTTGAAGAAGTTCAAGTATGGCTAGGAAGATAGATGCTTTGGGACTTCTGTTTCTGTTACAGAGGTAACATAATCTCTGAGCCTCATCCCCTGCTCAAACTGTTTCCCAGGTACCACTTGCAAATTTCCAGACATTTCCTAAACTGGAATTGGCTATTTTAGATCATTTGACAGACAAGATAGAAACAAACAAAATAGTTGGCTTACACTCAATATTCAATGACCTAACAACAGAATCTTTAGTATTTAGAGTATCTTAAACAGGAATAGGCAAGGAAATGCTTCTAAATTAAGAAAGTGTGAAAGTAAAAATGCTTTCATTTGTGTTGCAGAACAGTTTTAAGGCAATCAGATCAGATCAAATGATTAAAAACATAAAGACTGTTACACAGAACATATGAAGCTAGCTTATATTGTATCAGAACATTGGTCCATTGAGGTTAATATTGTCTGGAAATGGCTCTCTAGGATCTCCACATCACCCAACTTTTAGCTGAAGATTGAACCATAAATCTTCTGTAAATCAAGCAGACGCTTTAGTACTAATCTACAACCCTTTCCTGGATGACATGAAGATAAGCAGTGCATTTTTGTCAGAATCATATAAACCAGAATTACAATTTATTTCCAGATAACCAAGATCAGTTCCTCAGGAGAAAATAGCAGCTTTGGAGAATGGGTGCTGTGGTGTTATGCCACACTGAGATCCATCCCCTCCCCCATGCCACCCGCAAATCTCCAGGAATTTCCCTGGAGTTGGCAACTCTAGGAACAGAGCATAATTTCTCCTGTATTCCCTCCCTATTTTCTGTTTTCCTTCCCTGCAGCTCCTCATAGCGTTTCCCAGTTTTCTTCTTTTCTTCCCATACACTAGCCACCCTACCATTATTTGTCCCAATGTCTTCATCTTTTCCTCCTCTTCTTCTGGCAGTCTCCTTCTGGAAGAATCTGGCCATGGCATCATGGCCACAGGGCTCAGCTGTGTAGTGGGTGCCATCACTGGGCCAGAACAGTTGAGAGATGGCTGCAAGTAGGCCAGGACAGTTATGTGTTGGTTGCTATTAACAGTCGCATGGTGGCCACTGTCAGGCTTGTCCCCAGCAAGTAGCCTTCCATCAAGGAACCTGACAAAAGTGTGAGACAAGTCCTTTTCCAGTGCTGTTTTGGCCTCCAAGTTACACAGGCATTGTTCCTATTATTTTGAGGAGTTTTAACCTGCAATTTTAGATTTTTTCTATAAACCTGGGACATACTTCAGATATGCAGAGAAATCCAGTTCCTGTCCCTAGATCCATGTTGTTGATCTATTAATCATATACTCTATGGCACGCAGAGAGCCAACTTGGTGTAGTGGTTAAGGTGTCAAACTAAGACCTGGGAAACCCAGGTTCAAATCCCTACTTGTGCCACGGAAGCTTGCTGGGTGATCTTTGGCCAGTCACAAACTCTCAGCCCTGACCTGGAGACCTCCAAGAAATACCAGGGTCGTGACCTGGAAGCAGGCAATGGCAAACCACCTCTATACCTCTCTTGCCTCGAAAACCCTATGGGGCCACTATAAGTCAGCTGTGAATTGACAGCAAAAAAGAAAAGGCACAACATTCTGAATTAAATATATGATGGTATGTGCTAGATAAAAATGAGTAAGAAGGTAAACTATGGGTATACTAGTTCACCTCATGTCCACCCATGGCGGCATCTGAGAACTATATTTCTATATTGATAGAGTAGTATGAGAATTACTGAATGGGTAGAACTCCTGTGTAGACTATCCCTATCTACCTCACACCCTATAGTTACTTTACACTTCTAGCCTCTTTCTGTACTCTTCTTGGGGTAAAGAAAGTTTATTTATATCCTGTTTTCTCTCCCAATGGAAACCCAAGGCAGCTTTCAATATCATTCTCTTCTTCCATGACATCATAACAACCCTGTGAAGAACAATAACTGAGAGTCAGTGAGTTGGAAAAGGTAACCCAGCAAGCTTCCATAGGAGAGTGGAGATTCAAGTCCAGGTCTCCCTGACACTAGTCCAATACTCTAATCAACAAACCACCTTGGGGCTGTTGAGGATAGCTCTAAGAAAATGTTAGCCAATTACAGAGAAAGCTTAACTTGGGACTTTTCTCTGCACAGTGGGCTTGTGGAGGGCTCTCCTTGCAGTGCTCTGTTGACACACGAGGAGTTAGCCCAGTGCTCTCCCCACAGCTGCTTGCTGAAGTCTCAACCAGCCTCTCCTTTTGCTGCTTCTCTTAACTTCACCCATCAAGAGCTTTAATGGCATAGATTTCACTGATATTCTCTTGCCCTCCTGGACACACACACAATCTTTCGCTGCTGCAAGAGATAGAGGCTTGTTTTTAAAATAAAAGCTTGTCTGAAAAAAAGATTTTAAAATGTCCTCACAATCATCTTGGAGGGCAGAAACAGAACGGGGCAGATGGGGTGATGCCAGAAAGAGACCCTACTTGTGCTGTTCCTTTGCAAAAGCCAACTTTGTTATTACTATATTGATGTATCAATACAAGCATTTAGAGAAGCAGAAAGGAGTTGGCAACAGAGAGGAGGAGTGGGAGAGGGAAGCATGCAAAGCAGTGCGAGGGAGTGGGAGGGTGAGACTAGGTGGGTTGGTTGTGGGTGGAGGGAAGAGATCCAGGGCATAGCTGTGCCCACTGGCAAGTCTGCCTGCTCTGGCTGCAAAACAAAATTAAATTCATGCTAGAAGTGGTCTCACTTGCTGTGGGGAGAATATAAAGTGAAAGCGGAACTTGAGAAAATACGTCTGTACAAGAAATTTTGCAAAGATGCACATTTGCCGCCATCATGCAGCAGATGCCTTGTGTGTAATTGGCCATTGATACAACATTAGGTAGCTGTGAAAGGCAAATTTCAAACCAGGGACTATTAAAAAAAGGGCTGAAAACAAAACAACCACTGTTATAATGTCATTATGTGGATCTATAGTAACTTCATTTGGAATACTAAGTACAGTTCTGGTTTGTGTACCTAAAAAAAGATATTGCAGAGGTGGAAAAAGTGTAGAAGAGAGGTCAACCAAGATGAGTACTCAATGAGATGGATCTCTGATCCAGCACAGCGATTCTTATATTCTACAACATCACTTGATCCCTATGAATGGCTGGAATCCTAATTTCTGCTTTAGCATATCCTAATTTAGCTACATCCAAGTATATTTGTAATCATAGTACTAATATTGGCTAAGTGTGGTAGATTTTAATCTGGAGAACCGGGTTTGATTCCCCACTCCTCCACCTGAGTGGCAGAGGTTTATCTGGTGAACAGCACTCCTACATTCCTTCTGTGTGACCTTGGGCTAGTCACAGTTCTTTCGAACTTTCTCAGCTCCAACTACCTCACAAGGTGTCTGTTGTGGGGAGAGGAAGAGAAAGGAGCTTGTAAGCCACCTTGAGTCTTCTTACAGGAGAGAGAGGTGGGATATAAATCCAAACTCTTCTTCTTTTAACATTTATTTGCTCAAGTTCAGAGGCGTTTACGGCCTTTAACCGAGTTAGCTTCACAACAGCTACATATAAGACAGCTTGTTATATTTCAGGTTATAAACACAGAATTGATGTTGAAACATACAGACTTGCTCAAAATCACCCAGTAAATTAATACTTGTTCTAACTATTTATTATTCTTAAGTCTACAAAATGACCCACAGACTAAATATTACTAGCTGACGACAAAGAGAAATCAGAATGATTAACATATCTGAATCCTATGTTTGATTGGAATACACTTGTCTCAGCACTTTTGAGACAATACAGTTCCTAATTTCCACTATTTCTATGAATTTTCTTCCACTTATATAGTAGCTTTTTAGGCCCAAAAAATGTTTAGATAATGTACTTGCTTAAATAACCATGATGTTTTCATAACTTTCCAGAAATTGCAATTCACTGTAGGACAATCACAGAAACTTCAATCTATTTGTTATACAAAAAAGAGCAGGTTTGCAGTTCATGGTGCTTGGGAAGAAATAATAATCTCATTTTATAGTCTGATACTTTTATTGAACTTCAATACACAAAAATATCCTCACTTGCAAAAACAGGTAGGCGTAAAACATCGGGTTACTTACTTCCAAATATTGGACATAGATATATGAAGATAATGCTAAATAATGTCATAGGATTTCTGCATTAAAATACTCCTCAGGAAATTTTAATGGCCTTTGGCCTGCTTATTTAACATTCCAGTGGATAATTTCTGAGCACATATTAGGTATACATATAAATATATAAATATTCATGTCAGAAGAAAAGACAAATAATTGCATATTTGAGAGCAAGAACAAAATATGCCTCTGTTGCATGAATCATATAAAACTGTTGAACAGCCACCCTGTTACCTTTCATTCTGTTTGGGATGGGAGGAAACAGGAGAAATAAAGAGAGTGTTATTAGGGAGTTCCACTTCTGAACAAAGAATCTGATACAACAGTCAACTGAGAGTTAAAACAGAAGATTCCCATTTGTTTTTCTCTCCACTTAAATATTTGTTCAGCCAGTTCTTCAGTCTCTGTCACCAACAAATCCATCTTTGTTAATTCACTGTCCTGGAATATAATGTAAGAATAATTAAATTTCAAATAGAGGAACATTTTGTTCAACATGCGCATTTATTTCCTGCCATTCTTCCAAGGAGTTCAAGCTGGTGTACATATTTCTCCCCTTTCTTTTATGGCAGTGCAAAACCTTGAGAAGTAGGCGAGCCTGACAGCAAAGAAACCCTGGCCCAAGGGCATTCAGCGAGCTTCACGGTAGAATGTGGCTTCCCAGATCCTAATCTAATGCACTAACCACTCCTTTGAATGACAAAAAGAAAATGTTCTAGGAAAAAATCATAGTGAACAAAATATAACTGCTTCAATGGCTGATTACGCACAGAGGGGTTTCTCCCATTGGGCAAAGTGGGCAGTTGCCCAGGGCGCAGCCTTGTGGGGGGCGCAAAAACAGCAGGTTTGTTTGTGGGATTTTTTGTATTTTCAGTGTTTTTCCAATTTTGGCCTGCAGAGGGCATAGTTTTTAGGCTAGCTGCGCACCACCAAAATTTCAAGGATTTTTCAGGAGACTCTCCTGATAATATCACCCAGGTTTGGTGAGGTTTGGTTTAGGGAGTCCAGTTATGGACTCCCAAAGGGAGTGCCCCCATCCCCCATTGTTTCCAATGGGAGCTAATAGGAGATGGGGGCTACACCTTTGAGGGTCCATAACTTTGGACCCCCTGAACCAAACTTCCTGGCTCCTATTTAAACCTAGAGACCCCCAGATTCTCCCTTTAAGGTGGATTTAAAAGGAGAATCTGGGCTCCCTAATTTAAACACCACTGAAAATAATGTTGTTTGGGGGTGGATTCCAATATCACTTGTTTAAACTAGGGAGCCCAGATTCTCCTTTTAAATCCACCTTAAAGGGAGAATCTGGGGGCTCTGAGACTAAACTAACTTTGTTGAAGTGATGCTGTTTTAATTAGAGGGGGGGACTGGATACAACACCATAACATGTTTTCATAGCAGTAATAAAACATTTTGAAAGCATTTTGAAAATGTTTTCACAAAAATATTTCTGCTGTGTTCAGATTTGTGAGTTGGGGCATGTTCTATAATGTGATGGTGACTTTGAAACAACCTGGTGGAAAAAATCTTTGTGTGGTCACGGTGGGGGAGGGTGGCGGTCCATGGGGGGGCATCAAACCCAGGTTTTGCCCAGGACTCCAGTTTGCCTAGGTATGCCACTGATTACGCACGAGGTGTTTGCTATGGGGTAGAGGCAAATGTCAGCCACGGCAAGATTTTTTGTACGGATGTATTTCTTCTAGCCCCACTTTCTCTTTCTACTCTTTCTCTGTGGCAAGCAAATCCACCTATAACACAAATTTAATTTTGTTTCACTGCCAGACCAGGATAGATTTGCCAGTGGGCACAACTTTGCTTTGGACCTCTTCCCTCTGCCCACAGCCAGTCCGCCTAGTCTTAGCCCCCACTCCCTCACACTAGTTTGCACGCTTCCCCTTTGCCCTTATTGTCCTTTTGCAGTTTGCATGCCGCCATAACCACCACCACCCAGCCTGATTTCCCATCATAAAAGATAATCAGTGTTTGGGCAAAGTATACAAATGCCATATTCAATACTTTTCTTTAATAGTTTGCCTTTTTATGTTGATATAGCAATAGATCTATTGGTAAGATTAAAGATAAAAATTAATCATATTTAAAATTAAAACAAGCATGCACAATAGAGAACCAGCAAAACATTGCCGCTCCCCCCAACACAAGCAAAAAGTCAGCTGATGGGTAATGCCGCCTTGCTGCAAATGGGGAGTGATTAGGTGTGTTCTAATGCCAAGCATTGCAGAACTTAAGGAATGCAGTAATTCTCTCTGAAGTTGTGGGAACCTCACTATGCATAATCAGCCAATATTTGTCACACACTACAGAGTGACATCCGTTCACACTGTTTCAGGTAAGATGGCTGTGCACAGTCTCTCTTATTACAGGGGAAGCTAAGTAGTACTTAGTTGTCTTTACACACATTGTCTCATAACAAAGACCTGAGTTATAACTATTCTGAAACCAAGAAAATTTAATCTTGAGATTTCCAGCTCATACGGTTACAACTATAAACCAGCTGCAGATTGTTGAGGAAAATTGCTACACAAAATTGTCTCATTTGCTACTCACCATTTTCTTTATAGTCGGAGGTATTTGAGGAATGCTCCTTATTGCTATTAGACGAGTTTCTAGTTTTTGAATGGAAACCACTGCCAGCGCTAACAACTTTACAGCATATCTGGAGCATAAGGAACAAGTGCAGATAAGACATGCAATTACAAAACTTAAATTCCATCATTTAAGAAATTGCATCTGGTAGGCTACTAATATTGCTAGTCTTACAAAAGCTTGTAAATTCAGGCAAAGAAAATCCATCCCCCCACCCCCCCAAGTTTGAATTATGTCTGAGCCAAGCACAAATTCATTAACTGTACATTAATATATGTTTTACATTGCTGATATACAATGTAATTGTTACACTTGTACTAAAACTATCAGAAATATATTAAGACACCTACTCTGGAGGATAGGGTAGAAGAGGGGAGAACAATGTGACAAGACTTTGTAAGTCCCAGAAAAGTGGGATTTAGATTTTAAAAAGCAAACCAGAAATATTATTTGTAAGTGGATTATGTCAATACTATATTTCATTTGTAGAAGAACAAGTTAAACATAGGTTGGACTGTTTGTTAATGGCTTACCTGTGAAAGTCAGCTTCAATGGGCAGACTGTCTTGACACAATGATTTCATTAGCCTCTGCCTAAGAGCTCTTTTCTCTTTCAACACTGCATCTAGGTGCCTATTCATCCCTTGAAGAACTTGGCATTTCTGAGCTATACAAGATTAAAAAGTATTTTGTCAAAATTTAATCAGCTTCTACTTCAGTGTATGTCCTTTGTAAAATATATTGGGTTAGATCCAGTGGACTTTTCCACAAGTGGAACAATTTTCACTTTCAAAGCATGACTTTTCTACTGCTATGTATAACATACTAAAACATTCCCAAGCACAGGATTGTGGACTTCCATGGTAGGAAGAAAGTCTATGGGAAAAAACCTTCCACCTGTCAAAAAACTCCAGTGGATTGAAGCCATTTGGTTTTTCAAAGGCACATATTTATAAAATACTAACATTAATTACGTTAACCTGTATTTTGTAACAAAAAAACATAAATCATTCAGCATCTGAAAATCATGTCAAGACATTCTTTATCAAGGAGATTCTGAAGAAAACAGCAGCAACAGATAAAGCCCAAGTGTTCCCCACCCATGTTGGGGTTCCACAGAAATTTACGAAAGGTCCTTTGACAAGATGAGCAATAACACACAGGCTGCTGAAAAAGGCAATTAGTCCAGCATTACTAGATTAGTATGATTTAGAGGTATTTGGGATGATAGAAATTTTGAAAATCACTGTAGCTGAAAAAGAGAATTTATGCTGAAAGCAACTATGCATAGAAGAATGGCTATAAATAGACAATAAAGGGGTTTCTAAAAGGCATGATATCTTAGAAATTATTAGTTATAAGAACACAAACCATTATTTGTTTAAAAGTGAACATATACAAGGACGCCTTATATTTGTCTACTGGATGCTTCAGGTTTGGGTGTTTCTGTCAGGAATGGCCTTCCATTTCTTCTTCTTTGTGAGACCTTGCCCAGATTGTTGCACTTTGGCTACTAGATGTTTCTTGGAAAATCAAATGCTTGGTCAGCAGTAACCAGTGGCGTACTGCCCTAGGGTCATGGGGACACCCAAGTCCCTGGGCACACGCCTTTCGGTCACATGGGGGGGGGGGCACTGGACACCCTCCTCACGTGGTCAAATGGCATGTGCCCCTGCCCCCCAGGAGCCGGCCTGCAGGGAGGCGGGAAGGTGGGGCTCAGCAGTGGGCTGCTGTGGCATCTGCCTGCCGCCTCCCCGCAGGAAAGCTAACTTTCTAAAGTTTTCAAAAGCCAGCTTCCCTGCATGGAGGCAGGAAGGTGGGCCTCGGAAGCATGGCCCCACCTCCTCCCCATGCCAGGGGGTGTGACTTGGGAGGCATGGCCCCGCCCCCAGTCTCCATGCAGGAAAGCTGGCTTTCAAAAGCTGGCATTCCTGCACAGAGGCGAAGGGGGCGTAGCTTAGGACATGGCTCTGCATGCCCTGTGCCTGGGGGTGTAGCTTGAGGGAGTGGCCCAGCCCCCGGCCTCAGTGTAGGAAAGCCAGCTTTTGAAAGGAGTTGTCTCCAGGTGCCATTTCCTCCCCATACGCCTCTGGCAGTAACCAAGATAGTTCTAGAGACTACTTAACCAAACACACTATTAATAATTCTTGCAATGACCAGAAAAATAGAAGCTTAGTAAAGATAGAACTTAAATTAAACCCAGTATTCACAGCTCTTAGAAGCAAATAATTGTCTTCAACAACGATACACTTACTCAGGTAGAATGGATGAACAATATCTGCTGTTTCTTTTTCTATCTGCAAGATTTCAGTATCCAGATTGTTCTACATGCAATGAAATAGACACACTTTATTTCCATGCAACATGCTCAATCACTTGCCACTGGTTTGATATATATCTTACCGTCTTCAAGGACTTAAACACAGATAATTTAGTGTCGGTGAGAGCCAGTATATTTGGATGAATTGATTAGAAATCTGTTCATTGAAATGCCATCTACCCTTAACATCATCTCTTCTTAGGGTTGCTTACCTACTGGTGGCAGCTAGAGACCTCCCTCTATTAACAACTGATCTCCATGCAACAGAGATCAGTTCTGCTGGAGAAAATGGCTGCTTTAGAAGGTGAATTCTATGGTATTATACCCCATAGAAGTCTGTCCTCTCCCCAAACACTGTCCTCCTCAGGCTCTACTCCCAAAATACCTAAGCATTTCCTAACATGGAGCTGGCAACTCTGTGGCAGGTTCCACATGGGCCAAAAACAGTGGTGTAAAAACAGTGTAAATGGGTTTACATCGTTTTCACACCACTGTTTTTGGCCCATGCGGAATCCTCCTAACTCTTCTGAAAGTAAATTCCAGTACTAGTACTAGCTTCAGCCTCAATTTTCTAGTCTCCTTCTGTTGTCAACAGCTGATATTTCCACTTGAATAGGTGAAGCATTTCTTCAGATATTTTCAGGAAAATAAAAATTCCTAAATATCAGAATAATTTCTAAAATGGATTAAAGAGGCAGGAAGACAACATTAGTTTTTGCAGTCAAGCATAGTTTACTACCATTTCTGTACTAGGTGATAGCTTTTCAAGGTAAATTCCTTGCTAATACAACTGTTAATAAATATGGTACAAAACCACAAAGACAAACCAATGTTTGGGCCTGAGAAAATGAGGTAAAATGATCTGAGAAGTCTTTAATAAAAAGGGAGATTTTCAAAAATCACAGGTCTTTGGAACAACAATGAGAAGGTAAAGGGAGTATCTAGGTGAACCATTCTACATTCTCTCTTTTAAAGTTGTTGATAAAGAGCAATTTTACCATTATATCACATCACATGTATAGTCCAGAGGAAACTGTATTTATTTTTGTCTTCATGACCAGAAGGAATTTGGTCATAATATCAAAATATTATTTTACCTGGTTGATTTCAGCTTGGTGGTCAACAATTTGTTCTGCCTCTGACAGATGAACCAAGCAAGGTCTTGGTTTACCACATGCATCAAGAGTTTCCTGTAATGGTATTATAAAAGTTCACTACAGAGGCATATCTAGGGAAAATGGAACCCGAGGGTAAAAATCTGAGTTTTGCGCCACCCCCATGGGCGGCTGCCCTCCCCCACGTTGACCAAACAATGATTTTTTACACCACGTCATTTCAAAGTCACTATCACATTATAGAACATGCCCCAACTCACAAATCTGGACACAGCAATGGGCCATACCACACAGCAGAAATATTTTTTTTGAAAACATTTTCAAAATGCTTTCAAAATGTTTTATTACTGCTATGAAAACATGTTATGGAGTTGTATCCAGTCCCCCCAATTGGGAGAAACAACATCACTTTCAATGTTATTTAAACTGGGGACCCCAGATTCTCCCTTTAAGGTGGATTTAAAAGGAGAATCACTAGTTTAAACAAGTGATGCTGGAATCCACCCCCAAACAGCATCATTTTCAATGGTGATTAAACTAGGGAGCCCAGATTCTCCTTTTAAATCCATCTTAAAGGGATAATCTGGGGTTTCCAGTTTAAACAATATTGAAAGTGATGCTATTTTGGGGTGGATTCTCCCCCACCCTGAAACAGCATCACTTCCAATGTTTAAATTGGGGACCTCAGATTCTCCCTTTAAATCCATGCCAAAGGGGGTGGATTTAATAATAATAAAAAACCTTTATTAGGCATTGAGAGAATAAAAGAAAGAAAGCAAACAAGCACTGGCAGAAAGGGGGTGGATTTAAAAGGAGAATCTGGGGAAATTTAGGGGGTGCCTGCTGTCAGGGGTGCAATTATTAAGATAGCAGCAGCAAAATTTCAGAATATCTTTATGTTTGGTGAAGTTTGGTTCAGGGGGTCCAAAGTTATGGACCCTTAAAGGTGTAGCCCCAATTCCTATTAGCTTCCACTGGAAACAATGGGGGATGGGGGCACTCTGTTTGGGAGTCCATAACTTTGGACTCCCTCAACCAAACCTCACCAAACCTGGGTGATATTATCAGGAGAGTCTCCCAAAAAATCCCTGAAATTTTGGTGCTGCTAGCCTAAAAACTGTGCGCCCTTCAGGCCAAAACTGGAAAAAACACTAAAATACCAAAACACACAAACGACCCTGCATTTTGGCGCCTGCCACAAGGGGGCACCCGGGGGCAAGTGCTCTCCCTTGTCCATAGGCAGATACGTCACTGGTTCACTGTAAAGAAGTGCAACATGTCACAGGCAACTCAGGTCTCCTTGAGGAAAAGGCTTCAATCCCTGCTTACCTCGGAGCTAACCCCAATGAATGCAGCAGGACTTACTCATGAGAAAACATTTGATATATACAAATACTCTCTATCTTCCTGGCATTCAAGATGGTTTAAAATTCAAATGAACACCTACAACATGAAGAAGGAAAAGGGTGCAAAAAATGGAAAGAGGAAAATAAGCAAATACAGGCAGTGGAGACGAGGCATGCCTTTCACCAGTTTTGGACGGTGAGACAGCTGCAGCCTTGAGCAGGAAAGATCTGGCCACTGTGGTGCATTCTCTGGTAACATTTAGTGTAGATCACTGTAATGTGCTCTACCTGGGGCTGCCCTTGAAGACTGTCCTGAAGCTATGTTTGCAAAATGCTGCAATTAGAATGTTGACTGGGGTGGATCATTAGGTACCATACCACTTCAGCCTTGTTCCATAAACAGTGGCTCCCAATTTGCTTTCAGGCTCAAAGTGCTGGAATTTATTGTTAAAGTCCCATGCAGCTAAGGGACAACACACCTGAAGGACTACCTTTTCCCATATCAGACTACTCATCCACTCCAGTCATCTTTCGAGGGTCTGCTTTAGATGCCCCCACCATCAGAGTATGCATTGATGGCAACCCAAGAAAGGACATTCTTGGCTACAGCATCAAAACTGTGGAACTCACACCCCAAGGCAGCGATGGCGAACCTTTTTGAGACCGAGTGCCCAAATTGCAACCCAGACTCCACTTATTTATTGCAAAGTGCCAACCCAGCAATTTGACCTGAATGCTGAGGTTTTAGTTTAGAAAAAACCGATTGGCTCCCTCTTCCTCTGCCCTACCCGCTCGAGAAGGGGTCAGCCTGCTGTAGCCTCCAGCAAGTCCCACGTGCACCACTCTGAGCCTCTCTAGCATCTTTGCCTCCTCTGTACACCCCCCCCCCCGACAGCAGCCACCCGGAGAACAGGCACCAGGCCCGCCAGCCAAGTCCTCCCTACTCACAGTGGTGCGTGCACATCGTGCTCAGTGGCCCAGGCCAGCCTAGAAGTGTGTGTGTGTGGGGGGGGTGATTTTCCGCCCCCCACATGACAAATTCTGTGTGTGCGTGCCCACAGAGAGGGCTCCGAGTGCCACCTCTGGCACCCGTGCCATAGGTTCGCCATCACTGCCCCGAGGAGATTGGTCTGTCTCCTTCTATGACTGTAATCCATCAGTGGTTTAAGGTTTTTATTTTTGGTATACCGGTACCTCCCCACCAAATAATTGTTACTGGCTTTGCCCCCTGGTTCTGTTATATGCGTTTATATGTTTTTTTATTATTAAATTATATTATGTATACCTTGTTTCAAATGCTGTTTTAATGTTGAAACATTTTGATGTTTGGTTGGAAAAGCAGCATTTAGAAGTTTTATATAACAACAACAAATAACTATTCCATAGCGGTGAGATGGGGTGGCTCCTGCACAGGTAAATTCTGAGGAAAATCTGCAGTTGGTCCCAGGCAAGCTGACGAAAGGGTCTGCCTTGCCTCTCTCTCTGATGCAGCTAGATGGAATAGCTGCTGAGGGAAGTAGTTTAATTATCTAGAATCAAAATATGTAGAAGCAAGCAGTTTTAGCACATACATGACTGTGAAAATGTAACCTGTCATACTAATTTTTCCAGGAACTAATGAATGAGATAAGGAATATACTTTTTTTTAGTTCGATTATTCCCAATCTCCCCACTTAAGAGTAAAATAAAAACATGAAACTCTGGTATTGTCCTGTTTTGTAAAGCACCTTTGTTAACTGACACAATTATTAGTTTATCTCAACATTAAATAGAGTCAATATGGTACAGTAGTTAAGAGTGTCAGACCAGTATCAGGGAGACCAAGGTTCAAATTCCTGCTCATGCAATGGAAGCTCACAATTGAGAGGAAGGCCATCTTGGCAGTAGTTCCAAAGACCTAAATCAAAACCACTCTCTGCTCTTCAAGTATGTGGAGCGCTCCTGGGGATATTTAGGGGAAAATCACGCATATACACACCTCCTTTAAAAAGGAAAGTTTACAGGATACTGTCAAGTCTACCATGCACAGATCCACAGAAAACATAATGGCATAATGCAGAAATGAGAACTTTGAGCGCTTATCCATGTGGCTAGCTAAGTTGAAAGAATGGGTTTTGCTGAGTAACAGAAGATTGTTGGAATTAGAAGGATGTGATATCAGATTAGGATGGCACACCTATTTACAATATGGCAAAGTCAAAGTTAATAAGGATTTAAAACATCATTGTATTAGATGTGCCATACTGAGAGTATGGGGAAAATATAAATCTAGGTTGTATCAGAAAACGCTACTAACGGCTCACAGCACAAGCACTATAAAGATAATAAATGACTGTTGAAAATAAGTGATTAACATATTATAACATACTAGACTGTTTCAAGGGGATTGTAAAATGAAATCAAGAGAAGATTTAACAGTAGAAGGTCATATCTGTTATTGTTTTTTAATGCACAATTATTAGAAATAATTAAAATAGATATTTTAATAGATATAAGAATGAATAGCTTTGAAGACTCCAAGACTGAATTTGAAGCAGAACTACGAAAGGATGATTATTATGTTACTGCCAAAATATATAAGCTTCTGTTGAAATTTGAAACAGAAGAACAAGTGAGAGAGGGTATGATAAAATGGGCCAGTAACTTTGGGTACAATATAGAAATGGGTCAGTGGGAAAATGAAGTCAAAGAGCCTTAAATTTACATTAAATTCTAATCTCAAAGAACATTTCTGTAAAATAAAATCACTGGTATCTCTCACCAGAAAAATTAGCAAAAATCTATCAAAAGGTTCCAAACGTGTGACTAGAAATGTGGACAACATATAGGGGCGGTACTACAAGTATGTGGGCCCCAAATCTGGAAAGGCTTTATAGGTAAGCACCAGCATCTTGAATAAGATCTGCAAACAAACAACCAGTGAAATGATAAGGTTCCTGACTGCCACATTTTGTGCCAGCGAAAGTTTCCTGATCATTTTCAAGGACAGCCCCTTGCAGTGCCCATAACAGTAATCTAGCCTAAAAATTATTACAGCATAGATCATCAGTCAGATCCAACATGTGCAAACAGGGAAATAGCTTTCTAACCAAGCAAAGCAGGGTCTTTTTTTTACTGTCATGGCCACTGTTTCTCCACCATAAGCCGTGAATTCAACAAAACTCCCAGACTTCTGAGTCTTTCAGCAAAAGTTGCACTGCCTTGATGACAAAGACAACAATCCCATTTAAAGTGGCAGACTTTCCAACCAGCATCATATCCATCTTTTCTGGATTCATCTTCATTTTTTTTTTTGTGCAAACTTAGGTGAAAAAAAAGCCCCACTGAATTCAACGGGACATTCATTTTATGGTATACATATATAGGAATGTTGTTGGTTTCAAGAAAGTTATGCAACACTAAAATTACAAGTAGTGACTACTAGAAGTGGTAAATAATAGGGTAAACATTTTAAGGACTCCAGTCCACAATTTCCTTGACAAGTAAACTAATCATTTGGGATTGAGACAAAAAAGCTATAAAGGAAACACTGAACTATTACCAGATCTCTTGATACAACAAGTTTGAAATCACTGAGGAGAGGTACGGGATACTTTTTCCATTCGGGAACTCTAACAATATGAAATACTGAACAGAGGAGGCAACCACCACGCCTTAACCGTTACACCAAATAGGCGACCATGGGACAAAACAACGTGGCACGACAAGAATGGAGGGAAAAGAAGGAAAAGTGGACTAGCTGCCTCACCTGCGACACCGTCCCCAAAGACAGACACCGGGACAGTATCAGTCCAGCCGCCGCGGGCTGCGCAGGATCCCAAGGATTGCACGAAGTCATGACCGAAAGAGTTCGCCCTCTGAATCTGGCGCGGACTTTCCCAGCCATGCGCACGACCCCACTACGCAAGAAACTCCGCCCTTTATTTCCTTAAAACTCGCACCGCCATTACTGGAGTGGCGAACAGCTATCGCCATATTAGGGACTGAAAAAGAAAGAGGTAATTTTTTTCCTGTGTGTGATGGGAATAAAGAAGTCTCGTCTTTGCTTAACTCCGCCATGTTGGGTGTGGCGGAGAGTCGAGGCACTCTGCTCAGAATGGCGGTACCGGGAAATGAAGTCAATAGCCATCCTCCCCCCTTCCACGGTAGCGGAAGCCTATCCAGTAAGCTGGGTCATACGTGCCCCCTCCTTTTAAACTCTTATTCCGAGTCAGGGTTCGCCATTGTTAATGCTATCAGGCGATCCTGACTGTGTCCAGGTCGCGCGTTGTCGGGATTGAAAAACTGCCACTGCCGATTCTGGTGTGGAGGTTTGCTCGTTGCTAGGATGCAAGGTGGCGGCTGTGGTTGCAGGTAAATGGAGTTCACTTCTGATCAAGCACCGAAGCTTTGTTGCTTCCATTGCTAGATGTGGTAGCGATTTACACCCTGAAGTGCGTAAATCTGCTTTGGATATCTGCGTGCACTTGGAGAGGAGCTGCAATTTTTACTTTTTTAGCTACGAGGGACTTGTTTGCAGATGTGTGCATTGCGTAATATTGCAACTATTCAGGAGTCAGCTTCGTTGGATGTTGCGAGTTACGTTTCTCCTGTCCAGTAAGACTAGCAACGGCTTGTACTTCCTGATCGAGATGAATAGTCTTGAGCTGCGAGCCCCTTCCCTTTAGTCGCTGCAACTTAAGCAACCCGTTGCAACATAACGCAGTTTTCCGCCCTTTTAACAATAGAGAGACGACACTGTGGGCGGGTCCCTTCCGCCTTTTTCCGAGCCGCGTGTTGTAGGTAGTTATTCTGTGGGACGGGATTAGGTCTGACCTCGCAGCCTTTCTGGAAGCTGCAGCTTTTCATCTCATCCTCTTCAAGTCACGATTTCTTACTCCCTCCCATCTCCCTTCTCAAGCTCCACTTCAGGGCTGCTTCAAGTGCAGGCAGACTGTTTGGGAATTCTAGCGCAGTAGGTGTGGATACCAAATCATGGTAATTTAAATGGATTTAGAAGGGTGGAACTCTGTTATGGTTGCACTACAAATGCTATTGTTGAGTGCCCGAAGGATTTGCTGTTCATCTCTGATAAACCTTACAGGCAAACCTCCGAGGCGAAAGCTGAATGAATGGCATTGGGCTTGGAATTGCCAATGTTTATTTGTGTCGCAGGTACTGTTATGCAGGAATCTGAGGGAAAGGAGGGGATTAATTTTGTCTGAGTTGGGATCCTTCCTTCTTCTTGAGTCAGTGGGTGTGTTCATTTTCCATCCATTCCCGAATTCACTTTTATAAACTAGGCTGTCTAAGCATGAAAATCAGAGCCCTATCAATGAAAGAATAGCCACTTTTCTAGTGCAGTTGATGGGGATGATTGTTGCTCATTAGCTGGATCCTGTTGTGATGTGCACTTCATTATTATTATTACTGTTATTTTGTTCAGTATCACAGTTGACAATTTTTCAGCTGGTTGTTGGCCTTTCATTATAATTCAAGCCTCACCCCAAAGCCTAGGACGTTATAATGTATGGGGGAGTATTTGTGCAGATTCCAGCAGGGCTACTTTTTGAATTTGACAGATGTTGATTTGAAGATTGTTCAAGTGCCGCCCTAGTGTTTTTGGAATGGTGCTCAGGGTGCCTATTATTATTATTTATTAAACTTGATAAACTGCCCACCCCCAAAGGGCTCTGGGATGACCTCGGCTGGTTTGTATCATAGTCTCAATTTTCAAATCATGGTATTTAGTGACCTTCTCATGTTCTTTTTCATAGATCCTGCTGTCACTAGGTATTGCTATGTCGATGATGGTCACTTTCTTGTCCTCCATCACTGTGATGTCAGGTGTATTATGCACCAACGCTTTGGATTTGAAAGTCCCACAAGATTTTGACCTTCTCATTTTCCATGACTTTGTCTGGATGGTGTTCCCACCAGTTTTTAGCTGTCCTGGTGTAATTCTTGCATAAATTCCAGTGAATCATCTTGGCCACTGAGTTGTGCCTCTTTTTGTACTCAGTCTGGGCCATCTTTTTGCAGCAGCTGAGTATGTGATCTGTAGTTTCGTCAGCCTCCTTGCACAATCTGCTCTTTGCATCATCTGAGGATGATTATTCGTATTTGATTTAATACCCCACTCTCCCCACCGAAGTGGGCTTAGAGCAGCTTCCGATACATATAATTACAATTTATGAATAAATACTATTTAAATAATAAAACATCAGAATCAAGATATCAATAATGTATAAAACAAAGATCCAGTGAAGCTTCTTAGAGTGGATTGTGAATGTTATCTTAACATGATAACTTCACACACACATCCCATCCAGGTATCTGCAGACAGCAGAGGGACTACCACACGCTGGAAAAATTGGGAGGCTGCCTGAGGAATGCAGGATGAAAAAAATGCATAACTGATAGCACCCTGTGTAGGTAGTATGTGTTTCATCTGCCATTCACCCTGCATCAGTAACACCCATGCTTCTCTTGTCTCTCTATAGGCAACAGTTCACAGAGACAAAACATTTCCTATTCAGTCCCATGCAGATTATAAGACCTGCAACAGCAGCAATATCAGGTGGGGAACCAGCTGTTCCCATATTGGATTTTATCACCCCATTCCTTGTAGAACTCCTGAGTCTTTCACTAGCACATGACAGATGTAAACAGGAGCAACTATATCCTGGCTAAAGAGATAGCACCTTACCTCTCATACATAACGCAAATAGGTGGTGGTATAAGATATACATTTGCATTGTTAGTTTCTGCCTATAAATTGCACACATTTGTCTCTCAAATATTCCCAAATATTTAAGAAGAATGTACTTGTGATGCTCATGTACAACTGTTTGGCCAAAAAGATTTATTTCATGCAATCTGTTGAGTCTAATTTTGGTGAAATGTGTGAATAATGTGTTTGAAGCCTGGTTACTGACATCTGTACTGGGTAAGTAATTTGTACATATATGGATCTCATTGCCAAACTGTGGCTCAGAAGCAAAACTGCAGAAAGTACATCTGAGTCGACACAGTGTTGGTGAAAGCTATCAGAAGTGATTTAATTCATGTTTATTTGACGATAAGGCCACTCTGTTCAGTGGAGCTTTTTCTTTAATTTGCAATATGCTGAACTCCTGGGTTAGGATGATGTATAAATAAATAGAAGTCAAAGTAAACAGTGTAAATCATTTTTAATAGGTTGAGTTGCTCGCTGCTTGTATTATGTAACCTACCTACCAGATATTTTTGTGCCAGACTGACTAATCTTCTTAAGCTGAGAGCCTAAGCACCCCTTGGAAAGAAATGGGTTTTAGATGAGCTGCTTGCCTAGTGCTTTACCTTTTCTCTTGCATATTTCCATAGGGTTCTTTTTTCACCAGCGGAGATGTATTTGTAATGCATCTGTAATATGATAAAATTCATAAATAATGTATGTTCTTTCATGGACACTATGCTAAAATGAACGGTATGTAAAGCATTTACCTAGGTGGGCATTCCATTAGAGAATTATGTGTTTGCTGCGTTTTTATCTCACCCTTCGTCTTGAGAAGCTCATGGTGGAATTACATTATTTTGCCTTGTCTTTTATCCTCAGAACAACTGCTGTGAGGTAGGTTAGTCTGTGTGTGGGAGGGATGGGCCCAGTAAGCTTCTGTAAGAGTGGAATTTGAATTCTGGTGTCCCATATCAAAGTCTGACAGTCTGATTATTATACCATATTGCAAATATTTATTTAAATATCTTCTAAACTTTTATCAGAAAATAAACTCGTGTGACCTAATACAGAGTGAATGAAAGTTACCAAGCTGCAGTTGTTCCCCAACAACCATTTTGTCAGTTTCTGATGCAAGAACGGGAAGATGGGGAACAGTGCCTTAAAAGCTCATTTGGAGACTGCCCAGAAGACAGGTGTGTTCCAGTTAACTGGAAAAGGCCTTTCAGAGGTAAATATGTTTAATGAACTGTATGTGCTGAAAATAACTATTTATTTTGTAGCATATTATGCCTCAACCAACTACTACTTTGTAAGAAAATAGGTCTGAGGACTGGATCCAACAAAATGCCAGTGGAATGAGTGCTGAGTGTTGTTAGATCTCACCGCACAGTTTGATATGGTAGATCATGACCTTCTGGTCCACTGCCTCGCTGGTATTGGGATACGGGGTTCAGCCTTGTGTCGGCTGACCTCGTTTCTCCGAGACCAGGGACTGCAGGTGGCATCGTGCGGGGGGGGTGAGATCCGACTGACACCCCATTGTTTGTGGGGTGCTGCAAGGAGCGATACTCTCCCCGATGCTTTTTAACATCTACATGAACCCCCTGGCAAGTCTGGTTCAGAGTTTTGGGCTGCGGTGCCACCAATATGCGGATGACACTCAGCTCATGTTCACAATGGAGGGCAACCCGACTGCGGCCCCTGACACTCTCCAGCGTTGTTTAGATGCTGTGGCTGGTTGGTTGAGTACGAATTGGGTGAAGTTTAATCCTACAAAGACGGAGTCCTGTGGCTGGACCCGGGGGAGTGTCCGGAAGCCTTTGGCCTGCCTATGCTACATGGTGAGGTGTTAAAGCTAGCCTCGTCCGCCAAGAGCTTTGGGGTGACTCTGGATCCACTGTTATTGTTGGTAGCCTGGGTCACCCAGATGGCACAGGCAGCCTTTTATCATCTGCAGCAGGCACAACAATTGGCCCCGTACCTCTCCCGTCCCAATTTGGCCACTGTGATCCATGCCACGGTTACCTCTAGACTGGATTACTGTAACTCGCTCTATGCGGACTTATCTTTGGCCATGATCTGGAAATTGAAACTTGTGCAGAATGCAGCAGCCAGGCTCCTTTTGGGGACAGCTATTAGGGACTGGATTACACTGGTCCTATACCAACTGCTGATTGAGTACCGGGTCATGTTCAAAGTTTTGATTTTGGCCTTTAAAGCCATTCGGGGCCTTAGACCTGCATACCTATGGGACTGTGTCTCCCCGTATTGCCCTACCAGGTCCCTCCGTTCTTCGGAGGTGGACCTGTTGGTGATCCCTGGCCCCAAAGTGATCCGGCTGGCCTCAACAAGGGCCAGGGCTTTCACAGCCCTGACCCCTACTTGGTGGAACAGGGTCCCAGGTGAGATCAGGGCCCTGCGGGAAATACAGAGTTTCCGCAGGGCCTGCAAAACAGACCTGTTCCGCCAGGCATTTGGCCAGCTGGGATAACTTAAATAATTCACTACAAATAATATCTGGCCTCCCGTCGGCAAGGGGAAAATGAAACATTCTGACGCCATCAACAAAATAGGTTTTAACTTTATGAGGATGAAATGTTTTAGTATGCTGGTAGTTGGTTCATGTTTTTAATGTATTTATTGATGTAAACCGCCCTGAGCCCCTAGTGGGGCGGCGGCACATTAATTAATTAATTAAATATCCCTATGAAGTAGGTTAGCCTGAGAGTGTGTGACTGGCCCAATGTCACACATCAGGCTTTCATGGTGAAATAGGAATTTGAACCCGAATCTTTCATATCCTAGCCTGGTATTCTAATCACTACACTAAAGTGGCTTCTTTTGTTAGCTTTCTGTTCATCATGACTTGGATTTCTCAATCTTGTTGGATATTTCCAAAAATTACTTGTTAATTGAAACAAAGACTCTCTCTTTCATTTTATTTTTACTCTTCCCACCCCGTGCATCATTTTACAAACCTTTATCACAATCTTATAAACTTCTATAGAAGTTATTGGTCCCCAAATCTTTATTAACATGCTTGCACATAAGTATTACACTTTAACCTAGTTGGAATGTTCATGGACTCTCTTAATTGCTTTTTCAGTTTCCTGAAGATCTGCAGAAGCTGGCAAGCAATCTCAGAACAATAGATTTGTCAGACAATAAGATTGAGACTCTGCCTCCATTCGTGGGAAGATTTTCTGTGCTGAAAAGCCTTACTCTGAACCACAACAAACTGAGTATGACTTCAACAGAGAAATATTATCAGATATAAAATATAAATGAATTACAAGAAATATGATGTTCTTGTTTTCTTCTCAAGTGTAAAGTCAGACAAGCAAATGACATTTCACAACTGAACAGAGAGAAGGTGCTGCTTCAGAGCGCAGTGGCATTTTATTGAAGGAATTGAACTCATTCTGTTCTAAGATTTATTGATGTTATGATAGCCATTTTTGTAATTTGAATGAATAAATGTGCATTCACAGCTGCCTAGCTAGAATTCAAGGGCAAGGTGTAGCCTGCACAATAATTTAGACAGTATTTTTGCCATTACATGATTTCACATATTCCAAAACAACCCAAAAAGTCCCAAGCAAAACAGGTTTTTATATTATTCCACAAAGCCTTGATTGTTTTTTTCTCTGAAAATCTGAGTTATTTCTGTTTATGACTTATTTCTAGCGGCCCTGCCTGAAGAGCTGTGCAAACTGAAAAAACTTGAGGCTTTGCATTTGAATAGCAACCATCTGACACAGTTGCCTACTGCGTTTGGACAGCTCTCAGCACTGAAGACTCTGAGCCTTTCGGGAAACAAGCTCCGAACTGTACCTACCCAGCTCTGTAGCCTTCGTCATTTAGATGTGGTGGATCTCTCCCGAAATCAAATCCAGAGCGTACCAGACACAGTGGGGGAACTGCAGGCCATTGAACTCAACTTAAATCAGAATCAGGTTTGATAACTGCTTTAAAAAGTGTACACAGTTAAGATGGAATAGTCTTCCCAATCATGAGTATATTTAGATGCTGTAGTAATGAGTATTATTCTTATGGAAGCAATCCTAAGCAGGTCTGTTCAATGGAGATTTTCCCAAGAAAAGCATTGTTAGGATTCCACTATTAATACTGTAAACAAACTTCAGTAAGCTCCTATTGTTGTTTGCTTCAGTGAATAACTCATGCAAAATTATTTACTTTGCAACACAAATGCCCATTCGTCAAGGAGAACATTAGGTGACAACTGTGTTTTCAGAATTATACCCTTTTCCAGTTAATCTTTTACTACCATCATAATGTATTAAAATTTTAATTTATGGATATGTTTTGCATAAGAGTCCAGAGACAGTTCACTGGGAACAGCTCATAATCATATGTAATTGGTCAGATTTAGAGAGATTATTGCTTGGCATTTTAAGGTGGATATGAACTAGTATTTTGTATGAACTGACAGCTACAGTCATAGAATTTTATTGATATGATATCTTACATGGAAGATATAGTTCTGCAACCACATTAGGAATCAGACCATCAATGATGTAGATATTAGTATATGTCCAGTGGAATCTATAGACACATTCCTTTCTTTATCAGCATTGATAATATTTCAAAATCTTGAATATTTGGAACTTGCTATGATGTGTAGTAAGCAGAAAGTGATATACTTCTGCCAGTTTATTGGAACACATCATGAATTACTTTGTTGAAGTACTGTCTTAAATGTATGTGGGGGTGGGAGAAAGAGGCATTGATATGAATAGTTTTGATAAAACATTTAATCTTATTTTTTCTTGTTCCTTTGAAATGCATGATAGATTTCTCAGATCTCATCACAGATCTCTGTCTGTCCTCGTCTCAAAGTTCTACGTCTGGAAGAGAACTGCTTAGAACTAAGCATGCTTCCTCAGAGTATTCTAAGTGATTCTCAGATCTCTCTGCTTGCAGTAGAGGGCAATCTCTTTGAAATCAAGAAACTCAGAGAGTTAGAGGGGTATGATAAGGTTTGTAGGAAAAACTTACTTTTGTAGCATAAATCTCTCCACCTCTAGCTTGCGAACGTATGTATATCATTGACAACTGTTTCAGGACTTTTAAGAGTACATTCTTGGCTGTTTGCCTCAATTAGATGTTTCAAGGTAAAGGTACCTTGTTTCAAATGCAAAGCAAGCTGCCTAAGTATTGTGCTTTTCTGTTGAACTGAAGAGGTGCTAAGGCAGCATAGCTTCCTTTTTCTAGTCATGAATGACAGCAATAAGCCCTGGGAAATGGTTATGATATGACTCTTCATGCAATTGAACTATGCACTGAAATTGTAATTACTAGCCACTGAAGGTAAACGGAAGATGTAGAACATATCAGGAAAGCATGAAGTGGCTTCTTAATCTTTTCAGTCATATTCGGGGTAATTGACAATCTTATCTCAAAGTTATTTCTAACATTGTTTAAGTGGTTTAAAACAAACCAGCTGTTTTCTTGCCAACATACGACATTACATGGACTTGAACACCTCTGGCATAAGAAATTGCACTGGATAAAAAACCTGTTCTACATGTAACGGTAGCAGTGATTAATGTAGAATCGCAAAATTTTATTCATGGTGCATCTTGTTCATCAAAACAACTTATTTTGTGTCTCATTTTTCTAGTATATGGAGAGATTCACAGCCACAAAGAAGAAGTTTGCCTGATGGACAGTTTTATCTCGTGAAGGAAAAGTTCATGAAATGTGGATCATACATGCTGCTAGCCTATTTTGAGAAGGAAAATCAAGGTTATGTCAAGGAAACACCAGCCACATTGATTTTGCAGTGGTCTAGTGCATAGACATTTGATGCTGCAAAGTGAAGCTAAGATACAGCCAAAGGTTTAACTTAGAGCAGACAGAGAATGTCTGCCTTACATAATTCTCCATCTTCAGGGATCTTTATGGATTGGGAGAAGAATCTTGTATATTCCTTGAGCTGTACCAGTTTGTTACAGCTGTCAGCAAGTTTCTTTTGAGGAAGTTCTAATTATATGAAGTGTGAATTTAATATGTCTGGGGAACACTTGCCAAGGAGTGCACTGAGGCTGTATAACTGCTTAACAATGCAAAGTCATCTCTTTGCTCTAAATGTCCTATAATGCAGAAGAGGTTGGCTCTGCTTTTTTAACAATGTAGTTTATGAAGCACAAAGTTAATTTTAGTATGTTGTTTTGGCTTCACTTTACAAGGACAGCCTATAATTGGCTTGTCTTCCACTTGATGGTGAAATGCACTACAACTCATCTCCAAGCATGCTGATGATGGTGTACGTGACTGGATCTAGATATCCACACTGACTTCACTGGGGGAAAGAAGATGGCATTCTGCACTGACTGTTATGTGGTGGTAGAGCGAACACAACTGCTGAATCTGGTCAATCACCTTTCTTATTGCTGCCTTATACAAAGCACGGCGGAGAACTGAAAAATATGCAACTTCCCTGAATAACTTGTATATTTTTACTTTAAACAATTTACACCCACAAATGTCTTAAGCTTTTTGGCACCTTTAATATTAAAGCTATGTTATAAACTATTCAATTATATGCTATGAATAATAAATATATACATGTGCATAACTAAAATGAGTTTTGTGAAAGTAACAGTGCTACCCAAAAGGGTAACACAAGTCAAGGACCTGGGCTGTGGCACTAGTGCAAACGCAGGAGCTGACTAACATTGGCTCAATTCCTGGGACTCAACCAGCTCCTACCCCCCACCCATTGGTGTCTGATCGGGGAGGGGGGGAGGGACTAGTTGCCAGCACAGCTCCACAGCAGCCTAGACTTCCAGATTTCGCTGACCGGCTGCTAGCACCTTTCCCCCCTCCCCAAACGCAGGTCACGGAGGTGTATGCAATTCCTGCAATCCCCTGTGCTATTACTGAGGGCTTCTTTGTCTGCAGGAACAGTATTGCAAGGGACTGGTGTGGAAAGTCAGCAATTCAGCCTTTTGGTTGGATCCAGCCCATTATATTTGCCTTGTAAAATATGATCTAATCACTCCTTTGGCTCAGTATCAAGGACCAAAAACCAATCAATATCTTTTCTCATCAGCACAGAGATGAGCAGGACTTCTGCTATTAAAGGGGTGGGGGAGCTGAAGATCTTTTATATGCTATACATAGGTGGAAATTGTGTCCAAGTCTGTTCTTGGGTAGCTGTGAAAAACCTGATAGTTGATCGCAAACTGGTATTTTACCCAACGAATAAAAGTTAACAGCATTCACATTTTTACTTACACATAGACAAAGATTTTAGAAAGAAGACACACACAATAAGCAGAAACATGATTATGTATAACTTGGTGTCCCTTCATCCATAATTCAGCTGCCAAAAGGAGCTAAGGCCAAGGAAAAATGCAAGGGAATAATAATATAGTGGAAGATGCCTGCTGTGTCTTGAACTTCACCAACACTGCCATGCTGAAGCCGCTATTACTCCTTACATTCACACTTCCCATATTACAACTCACTGCAATAATGTGCATTGTGTGATCCATCATGAGTCTCAGTGAAAGAGGTAGATAATGAAAAAATAAAGATCAGTGTTTGGGCCAAAAATCTGGCACATGCAATACAAATCAGTCTAGGTTGTTTTAATGCAGAACAATAATCAAGTAAGAGTTAAGAAACCACCAGGAATAGTTGTTCTAGTGGTCTGTAATTGTAATGAAACATGAAATGATTCCACATTATATGCTTTTGTAAAATAAAAATCTGGTGTACATAAATGTTTATTCAGTCTTCACTAGTTTAAGAAAACCTGAGGCATTTTATTGCATCACAGCTCAGCTAGGCAACCTAGCAAGTCCAGCAGTTTCATAGTACAGTTCACTCATTTGCATTCTTCATAAATCCAGATATTTTTATCAATCACATATAAAAGCAGATTATACCATCTGTCCTGAAGTGCTTTGTCACACTGACATGCAAACTGTACATGGCTTCCAAAGAATTTGCGAGGGAATGTGCGCAACATAGCAACATTTTACTTAAGAGTCTAAGTGGCTGTAGCTCCAATTTCACATTAAGTATTAAGCCAACAGCAACAGATATAATTTAGCTTCAGAGGGGAGTTCTCTTCCAGTTTCTAGAACATACTGGTAAGATTTGTTCTTCTATTTCCAGCAGAGTTATCTTTAAAACATTTCCAATTTGAGGAAAGTCAGAGATAACACACGATGTGGTAAACACTAAAATTAAATATAAGGTATAAAGCTGCTACCTACGCAGATAAGCAGACCTTCTCTCCTTTGACAGTTTACACCCAAGACTGAGCTTTGTGATTACAGAGACATTATGGCTCTGTTGAAGGCAAACAAACAGGATAGTACTGTGTCAATTAAAGAAAAATGAGAGTACTGCATGCAAAACTGTTTTTAACATCTATATGGACAAATTTTTCATCTGTAGAATGTGACTTCTCCCCTTACTGTATGTAGTCTAATGGCCCGTGAAATGGCCCTCAGGAACAGCATGCAGGAAGATGGAAATCTGTTATGGGAGAAGAACTAGCGACCCATTCCCACTGGTGTAAATTCTTCAGTAGCTTTTAGTCTGTATGATCAGTTCACGGTTCTCTTGTGCAATATTTTTTTCACTGTAGAGAAAAAACAAAGCTAACTTCTTTCGTAAGGGAGAAGAATGTTTGCTAAACTCCTAATTACAAGAACTAAAGCTTTTTTAGACAAGCCTGAGAATTTAAGACTTTATAAAAACTAAAGAATTCCTTCCACCAGATCATCACTCTCATGTAGAACTAGAACACTAGATCAGACATCTGAAATGGTTCACGTGCCTAGAATTCACTATAGCAGAACTATGCAATTTGTAACTGAAACTCAGCATAGTCTACCATGAGCCATAGATGGCCATCTTCCTGCCTGAGACAGCAAAAACAGATAGCTGAGTGCCAAGCAGGTGACATACAGCTGACAGACTATGTTAATGCTTGATGGGTAACAGCTTGCACATGTCTGAGTGAAATTGAGCCTGAATGTGTGATATATATGACTAGTTCCAGTCTCATGCAAACAGCATCAGCTACAAAATTAAATTTCCGCACTGCCGTTAAAAAGTCAAACAGTTCAAGCTAGAAGGTAATGAGATAACTGTACTCTATAGTATGCCAGTTTCCTAAAGAAAATCTTACTCACATACACAGACCCATCACTGGGTGAGTACCCAGGATAATTTACAGCACAGACTCTACCCAAGCAACAGTAGATGCTAACTCACTAATGAGCAGAGTTTTAACATGCATTAGACCATGGGCTGTGATCTGCATCTGAGGTGTTCCTAGAAACTACACAAAAGATTTTAAATAAGATACCAAGACAGTGTTCTCCAGAAGTTGGTTTCACATGCTCAACTAGATCTAGAAGGTGTAAACTGAAGGGAAGGGACTTTTCTTTAGTAAACAGTAATTCCAAAATAGCTTTCTTTCAGCTTTAAACTTTGAAAAGTTTTACTAAACTTGATTTTTGAGAAGATACAACAACGCTTCTATGGAGATCAGTTCAGGGTGAGTCACACATTGCATCAGGGTCTGTCCTTCGAAGTGCTCTGCTTGTGATCTCCCAAAGGTGCTTACTGATGGGCTCAGAGGGATATAAGCACAAGTGCTGTATGTCCACTTAATATCTCAAGGAACTGTAAAACTGCTCTGGAAAAAGCAAAGGAGTTTTAGATTGGTGCAAATGCCAAAAACCATCACCCAGTGTGGAAACAGGAAATAAAACCTAATGATCCAAGTATGTCATATTTACAAACCATACAAATGTAACCAAAAATATAGCATAATTTGATCAGTTATACCTTCACCATCCAAGGGAGACTTGCATCTTTCAAATCAACAATTTTGTCTTCCAAAATACCATTAGCCAAAGAAACAACCATTAAACCATTTGTTCCCACTAGTACAAGTTTCCTCCATCCCTCCCTATCATGTAAGACATGATAACAAAATGAAGTGGCATCTAAAACTATGGGAAACTTGATTAATTTAAGGCAAAGTTCATAAAAGTCACCAATTCACCATTTCAGCTATGACATGCACCATTAAGTGAGGTAATTAAATCCTGTGAAGCACATTATCTTCAGCTTTTTGCGCAGGGGATACTATTCAACTATTAAGGGGGGGGAGGAAATGGAAGGAGAAGAGACCATGGAAAGACTCAGACAATGAAGCCCTGAGAATATACAAAAAGGGCAAGAAAGATGAGTTTCTACTGTGCTGCTTTCTCAGATTCTCAAGCCAAGTCTGTACACATGCAGTCAGAAAAGGCTGAAGGTGAAGTTCCTGCTCCATTTCTGCTTTGGAATCCGGCTACCCCTCTTCTTTGGAAACTGGGTAGGTTTTGTGGACTGAAATGGGCACTTCAGCTGGATAAAGAATTGGCATCAGGCTTCTAGTTGTTAATGAGTTTTTCAGCTTTTACATTGGCTATCTCAATACGGTCTTTGTTGGTTTCAGCCTGGAACAGAAAATACAATGCAAGACTTCTAAGCAAACAAGTAGGATAAAAATTTAAACTAATCAAGTCACTTGCTTCAAGAACGGGCCTATATAGGGCAAATGTCACCTACCAGACATATTAAACAAATACAAATACTGGATGGCTGAGACCCTGAATAATTTGGTAACTGGCCATGGTTGCATATTACACCAATGCTTCAAGATGGATTTCTGCAGAGCAGAACTGATTATTCCTGTTTTGGCACACAAAGTCCTCAATGCCCTCGATCTAATAGTTTTAAAAATTCATCTGCGTCTTGTGGTGAGCAAGGACTCCATAGCTTTAGTGCAAACTTTTTCCAGAAAGACCAACAAAACCCAAGCCTAGTGTCTTCTAGAAGCACAAGACACAATTAAGTTAGATGTTGAGAGGCCAGGAGCCATATGATCAGTGTGTACTAGAAATACACCCTAACTTTAAAGAAATATCTGTATTAATCTGTTGCAGCAAAATTACACAGGAATCAAGTTTCACCATGTGCTTTTGCAAGTCAGAGCTCACTTCTTAAGAAATCCTGAAGTGCATAAAGCAGGCCAGAATAATCATCTCCTGGTCAGAACAGGGAAGGGTTGGCAGAAGCAGGAAGATTAATATTCTCAAGGATAAGGGGATTCATACGTAAGTGGATATTGGAATCAAGTAGACTTTCAACTCCCAGTTTAACCTGCTATGGGAACATAATTACTACTTTATTTGTGCGCTTATATCCAGTAGAGGGATTCAGCCAGTTCGCTCGCGACTCCAAGGTTTGCGGTGGTGGAACTGATACTCTAATTCTGCTAGAGCTATGCGCTCGAGAACCAGGTTGTTGTAGAAGCGGCTTTCAGAGCCCCAGAGCAGCCGGGTGCCTTGCTGCCCAGCTGCTCTAAGGTGCTAAAAGTCCCATCGCGCCCTCTTCCAGGAGAAGGGGAGCGAGGGGGTTTTCAGAGTTGCCTTGCCGCCCAGCTGCTTCGAGGCGCTAAAAACACCATCTCGCCCTCTCCCAGGGGAGTGAGGGGGCTTCCAGAGTGGTGGCAGCAAGGCTCCATTCCCCCTCGCTCCACAAGAAGTTCCTCCGCAGCAGGTAAGTGGGCGGCGGGGGGCACAGCAGGGGGCAAATTGTTAAATTATTAGAATTAGAATTATTAGAACAATTATTAGGAATTTTTAAATTATCAGAATCCCACCACTGCTTATATCCCATCACTCCCAAAACTCAAGTTGCTCTTTATAAATGAACTGACCCAGTTCTAAGATCCATGTCCCCAAAGGGTGGACTTGATGTTAAATTAGAATTTCTCACCTTCTCATTTATCCGGTCTATCTGTCTGTTTTGTGAATCAATCTCATTGCCCATATCCATGGCCATATGTTTCAGATTCCCCAAGATGTTTCCCACTTGAGTCAGGTTTTCATCCATTTCATCCTCTCTGGCATCATTTGTCACCCTGTTGAAAGCATCAGAGGAAACCTATGTTGAGAAATCATAGCTCTTTTCTTCTATATGAAAATACAAGTGGGAAGCCATGATAATCACTTGTGGGGGGAAACCCTTCTAACTGTTATGTGCAGAGTCCCCCCACCCACCCACCCCGCACTGTCAGCAAGCTGGGCACAACTTTGGCTTCCCACACAACATCCATCCCCAACGAGCCTCCATCTCCACCACTGGGCCTGCCACATCTCCCCCCCCCCTCCTTTACACTGCTGCTAGGCTTGCCACATCTCCCAACACCTTCCCCCCCCCCCACAATCACCTCCACGGATGCAAGCCTGGCATAGTTCCGGTCCCCCCCCTTCCCCAACAAGCAATTGCATTCTCAGAAAGCCTGGTGTGGCTCCTGGCTCCTGCTGCCTGGTTGCCCATATCTTCTGATCCCTCTCCCCGCCTCCATTCCCAGCAAGCCTAGTATGGCTTCCAGCCTCCGATGCCAAGCCTACCATAACTCCCAACTCCCCCCACATCTCTATTCACTGCCTGGGCCAATATGGCAGCCATCAACTCCAGTGTTAGAAATGCAACAGGAAAAGGTAGGTGCACTGTGTGTATCTAGACAACAAATGTGTTTTTGGGGGGAGATTTAAATTCTACCTCCCATTGTACTCTTTAAAAGTTTTCGGATTTTTCTTGATTCACAGATTCAGGTATCTGTAATGCAGATGAGAAACAGACATGGATACCATAATGTTACCGTCATCGTTTCTAGAAACTGCATTCTCACTGAAGTGTTACTGTGACAACCAAAATCAGAAAGTGATTTTAAAGTGTACTACAGACTTATTCGTTTTGTAGATGTTGCATATTTTATACAGAATGAGTTTCTCTTCAAATTTTTCAAATGCAGTCATCATTGCTGCGGAATAGGAATTGCTCAGTCTTCCATTCAGCAATGGACAGGAAATAAAAGCATCTTACCGTGCAATATAACCTCCAGTTGGTCCTCCTGACGTCTGCTGCTGACAATTTGCTACACGTGCTGGCTGTTTAGATACCACATGATCTTCATTTTCACCACTATCTCCCCAAGTTGTCTTATAATTCTTATTAGACTCAAAGTTCCTTGTTCTATTAAAAAAAATAACACATTAGATCGACTACACTAAGGGAGCAATCCTAAACAGTTCTATTCAGAAATAGGTCCTATGTTTCTTGGTAGGGCTCACTCCCAGAAAAGTGACTTCAGGTTTTCAGCCAAAGTGCAATAGTAGAATTTTAATTGATTTAGGTTTGCCAAAGGATCAGGAAGCTGAAGCCAATCCTCGCTTCTGCCTAGACTAGTAAAACTCGTAACATGTTTTCAAACACCTGTTATATTCACTCCATTAAATAACATCCCAAGCAGCCCTAAACACCATGTTTTTACATTATTTATTTTTACTTAATTTATACCCCACCTTTCTCTCCAATGGGAATGCTATATTTATACTTGAGGTCATTTACGTGTAATATCTCAGTTCAGTTTTTTTCAACTCAATGTTTATTATTGCTTCCAATGACTGCTATATTGAACTTTAAGTGTCCTGCAACCTGAACCATATTGTATGATACAAGTAGGAATAAACGCTATTTAGGTTTGAACAGTAACCTCCTGCACAGGAGTACCCATTAGTAGTTACATTCATGTCTTCAAAATGAAGTTTCAGTAGGCTTAGGGATTCTTACATCAATATCATTTTGCGTGTGCATATACAATGAAACAGTTACTGGTGAGTCATACAATTGCATGGGAGATAAACACTTACCACATGGTATACATTTAAATATCTGACTTTCAAGTAAAAATGAATTTATTATTCCAAATATAAGTGAAATTTGTCTGACAAGCCTTCACTGTCACTTTTCAACAATATTTCTCCAGCATCTAAATATTTTTTCCAGTCTATAAACCACTATTTCCAATAGATTTAGAACTCCAAACATGAACTACTAGTATCCAAGTAGTTTCAGTGTTTGTTCAAATTAATTATGTCAGAACAAATAGTTTAACACAACATCACGGACACATACACCTACGAACCATGACACGACTGCTTGCATGTTAAGGAAGCATGCGCATGCAAACATGCACCCAGTTAGGACATCACCTTCAGATAGCTGATTAACAGGCTGCTTCATAAGACTGATATTTTTCTAAAGTCCACTTTGCCCAGTTAACCGAATCCAATCTCTGGTGTTAAATCTTCATTTAGTAAGCAAGGAAAAGTGATATGGTTAGGGACAAGAGAGAGAAAGAGAGAGAGAACAAGAAAGTGAACAGCAAAACCAGCAAACTAATAAACAGCTCTCAGCAAATGCAGGTTATTTCAAAAGTAAAGCTGGGATTACGCCTAAGACTACAAAAAATGTAGGCTCAAATAACCCCAGGGGAAAAAAGAAAGATTTCACAAATACTGTATTCTCCATTTGTGTTAAAGGTATCCCAGAATGGAGCCTTGGAACTTCCTTCTACTTCAAGGTAAAGAGGGCATCTTAGGGGTGCTCAGGGAGGCAGGACTAAAACTTTCCACTGTCCTCCATGCAGAAATTAATGGACCAATTTAAATTCTCTCTGAGCTAAAGAACAGGACAGGTGGGACCAACAAAAGATATAGAACAGAAATAAACAGTAATCATAAGAACAGGAGAAGATGAGCAAATTCATTCCCATTCTTAGCTATTCCCAAACACGTAACAATTCATTGACTTTCTATGCCTTTCCTTTTTGTTTCTGCAGCAAGTAGAATCTTGTTTCTTCCACCATGTTCTAAATAGCCATTCTCCAGGTAGGCAAGGATACCCTCCTTACCTCAGAACAGATGGAACCTTCATGATGAATTTCCAAGGTTTCATTCTTGCTTTGAGGAGGAGGACATCTTGGAAGTTTGGGACTTCCAACAGTGGCATCCTTTTGCCTTCAGATGGAATTATGAGTCATCCACCATTTGCTGCAGGACTCGTCATCTGAAGGCTATATCAGCTGAAGAGGAATTTAGCTTGCAGTGAATGATAAAGGTTAATATGGATGACCATATGGCCACTCTGCAGATCTCTCAGACTGAGGCTTGATGGCTGAATGCAGTGGGGGTGGCCATGCTTCATACTGTTCGAGCTGAGATGCTGAAGGAACTGGGATATTGCTACATCTGTATGCCTAAGAAATACATTGCTATATGTTGTAACTTATGGCTGACCTGGATATTTTCTTTCCCTTGTTTGGGACTGCCAAGGAAATGAGTAAAAGGCTCGTTTCACAGATGGACTCTGTTCCCCAGTTGTATATCTTAAGAGCTCTTCTCAAATCTAGCTTATGCCAATCTTTTTCTTTTGGATACTTTGGTTGTTGAAATAAGGGTGGTAGATGAATCTCCTGCCTTCTGTGGAGTGACCAGTTAACCATGGAAATAAAGGTAGGGTCCAGTCGGAGCACCAACTTGTCTTTGTCGAAGACTCCCAGTTCTGATACTTTGTCGAAGACTCCCAGTTCTGATTCAAAGGTACTGTAGATAAGAACAAGGTTTTCATGTGAAGCCACTTAAGGGGAATCTCTTTTAACAGTTCAAAGGGAGCCTTGGAGGGAGCTGATAATACGTGTAGTCTTCACATAGGAAACTGATGGAATGACTAGAGGACTAGTCTGAATTATCCCACTTTGGAATGAGACTTTGTGTGGATGTTTTGTCATTGGAACTCCTGTTACTTGAGGAAGAATAGCTGCCGCCAACATAGCATGGAGGCCCTCAATTGCTAATGGACCACGTCTTGAAAGAAGGCCAACAACTGACCTAACCTTGGATTCAAAGAAACTTCCTTCTTGTGTTAACACCATCTCACAAAGACCTTCCATGATGTATATAAATACTTCGGGTGGATGGTCTTCTGGAGGCCATGATGGCTTCAGCCACTTCCAGATGAACCCCACCCTTTCAAGAGTCACAGTCAAACGTTACAGTCCAGCTCTGGATGCTAAACCAGATCTTGCAATAACATATCCTGGCTCACAGGAATTCACCACAGGTCTTGAACTGAAAGCTCCACTAAAGATGGAAACCAGGGCCTGGGGGGCCAGTCTGGAGCCATGGAGATAACAAGGGCTCGTTCCTGGCGTATCTTCCTCAGAGCTTTCAGAATAATCAGTAGAGATGAAAAGGCATATATAGCAGACCTAAGCCACAGAGAACTCAGGGCATCAACTGTCTGCCCAAGGATGTTGGCACCTGGAACAGAATCATAGCACTAGATGGTTGGAGGCCAAGGTGAAGAAGTCCATGCTCAGAACACCGAATATGATCGTGATCAACTGAAATGTATCATTTTTTACAGACCACTCATTCTTGTCCATTCTCATCATGCTCAAACAGTGCACTTGCTGAGAGACCATTGGATATGCTATGCTGAAATAGACTATAGGAGAATTTCTGTTCAAGACAAAATGCTTCTCACTTTCCCTTGCTTGTTGATGTGGGGCCTGATTGATATGTTGTCCATCCTGATAAGGACCGACCCTAACCAATCGGATTGGCATACCATCTTAGAAAAGACAGGTCATCAGTATGGACTTGGAACAGAGACCTGCTTGCTATGCATGAAGTCAGGGGTATGTGCCTGCTGGTAGCAGCTGTTAACAAAGAGAATGCTGCAAAGGTCATACTGGCTAGGAAGGCATCTGCCAGAAAGGAAACAGTCTTAATGATGTGATTTATGACTTCAGTAGCCCTTCTATTACCTCTAGGAATCAATTAGCTCAGTTTACACGCCCAGACAATGGAAGCCCTAGAAATAAAGGGTTGACGTGGCCACTGACCTGATGGCTAGAGCCAACACTTCATGGGACTTTCTGGATGCAAAACCCAAATGCCCCAACTGGACCTCTCCGCTCAGCTGAGGTGAATTTACTAGTAGTCCCCTACCCCTCCATGATGCGGCTGGCCTCTACCTGGGCAAGGGCTTTTACGGTCCTGGCCCCTGCCTAGTGGAACGCTCTCTCTCCAACTGTTAGGACCCTGTGGGACCTTGGTGAGTTCTGCAGGGCCTGCAAAACTGAACTGTTCCACTGGGCTTTTGGGGGGCTGGAGTTACCACCCCTCTTTGATGCCTAGTGTACTAGCTGCTTTCTGGTACTCTCCCAGAGAGTAGGTACTCTCCCTTTCTGGTACTCTCCCTTTCTGGTACTCTCCCAGAGAGTAGGATCGGACGCCATCCACTAAATTGTGAGTGGGCTTTACTGTTGCTACTGATTTTATTGTACTTTAATTGAATTTTAACTTATTAGATTTGTCTTTTTGTAATTTGTTATTTATTGTCTGTTTGTATGCTGTAAACCACTCTGAGCCCTTTGGGGGTAGAGTGGTCTATCAAATCAAATCAAATTATTATAGTTGTTGTTATTGTTAATTTTTTTCCTTTGGGCGGCTTGGTACTGGGCCGAAGGATGGCAGAATGATGACTTGACTCAGTGTGGAACTGGGTCCTCACTTTAGGCACAAAAAAAGGATCTAGTTTGAGGGCCACTGAATTATTCTGGAAGATGCAACATTCCCATCTAACTGACAAGGCACCTATCTCTGTTACTCCTCTGGCTGATGTTATGGAGACCTGAAAAGCCACCTTCCATGTGAGGTATTTAAGATCAACTGTTTTCAAGGGCTCAAAGGGTTTCCCAGTAAGAGTCTTTACATCTTACCCAGACTCCAAGTGTGATATCTGTGGGGAACTGGAGGTGCTAATTGGGCAACTCCTTTCAGAACTTCCTAATCAGTACGCTGGAAGCTAAAGGTCTTTACCTTCTTTGTCCCAGAATTGCTGCTGCTGCAGCAACATGCCTCCTTAGAATGTTTGTTTTGAGCCCCAGCTTTGCCAAATCTAGCCCACACTCTTTAGTGATGTGTGTGAGTGATGTTACATTATCCATGGAGCCTTTGTTTTCAATATCTGTGTTAAGCAATCCAGGTCTGAGAGGTAAGGCCTGCGATCATTGCCACAATGGGTCAAATTGGCAGCCATTAGAAGTCTTTTCTGTATGGGAAGCCCTTTTCATGCCTTTTTCTAATGGTGTA
This sequence comes from Sphaerodactylus townsendi, assembly GCF_021028975.2. Taxonomy (NCBI): domain Eukaryota; kingdom Metazoa; phylum Chordata; class Lepidosauria; order Squamata; family Sphaerodactylidae; genus Sphaerodactylus; species Sphaerodactylus townsendi. Next base: position 123,168,865 of record NC_059426.1, read on the forward strand.
TTACGCCACTTTCTTTTTGTTGGCTGAGAAGAGGAAGCCCTTCCTTGCTCCTCTCTGCTAGATTCATAGGCTCCCCGCTGTGAAAAGAACAGACCCGACTCTGCATCCTCATTAGAGAGAAAGTCATCTCCTTTTATACATATAGCTCTACTTTTATACATACAGCTCCATGGAGTTCTCCTTTAGCAGTAGTGGGGTGAAGGAGGAAAGCACCATAGAGCCGTGGTGGCGAACCTTTGGCACTCCAGATGTTATGGACTACAATTCCCATCAGCCCCTGGCAGTATGGCCAATTGGCCATGCTGACAGGGGCTGATGGGAATTGTAGTCCATAACATCTGGAGTGCCAAAGGTTTGCAACCACTGCCATAGCGGCAAAGAAAAAAACCCTACACATGGCAGTTGAAAAAGTGCACCTGGTAAGACAAAAGGCTTAAAGTAAAAGGAAGACCAGAAAGAGGTTAGAATAAGAAAAGAAGCAGAGAGGAGGAAAACTCAACCGCTGCAGAAGACTATCTGAGCTGCTCTTCCTTTGCAAGACAGGAATAAAACTAGTCCACAAGTTCCCACCTAGAAGCCAGGAAGTAGAAAGTTTCAGTCCAGCCTCCCTGAGTAGCTAGTGGGAAATACCCAAGCTTCCAGAATGCCCTCCTCTTCAGAGCAAACACTTATTGTTAAGAGAAAGTTACACAATGATGTAGCTCTGGACTACGAAAAAAGCCATTTCAGTAGTCCTTCTTCCTCGAAATCTCTACTGATGCTTCTCCTGTGCCTCCTCTTGCCCTCACTGGGGATTTGAAATCTAGACAACAGCAAATATCTTTCTCAAGTATGTAAATTTGAACAAACACCAGAAAAGCCCTAGGATAAGGTAAGTACTCTTCATAAACACTAGTAATAATATGATAGAAAAAGAAGGAAGAAGAACAGAAACTTATTGGGCATATTACACTTTCACTAAACTCTCAAGGCACATGCAATTCAGATTTTTTGCTTTTGGTCATTCAGTTTACAAAGATGCACACTGGAATTAAAAGTGACATTTTAAATGTATGTACTGATCACTATGTTTTCAAAACAGTCAACAGTAGTAATTTAAAACACCATCTAAACTACATTAATATTCTATTCCTTTTCCTTTACCCAGGTTCAACCTCCCTAATACTAAAGAGAGAGAGCTGAAACGCACCCCAGTAAAAGCCTGCCAGTCTTTGAATGTCTGAATGTTTCCTAATAAGATGCTCAAAGAAAACTAGTCTGTCTTGGAATTAAATCTTCATTTAACTGACCTATTCCAAGGACAGACACAAAGGCCACAACACTTGTTCAGCTCGGTCAAGTTCTTCTCGGCTTCTCTCATGTCTCTATTTATCTGGTCCATGCCTTCTTCTATACGGTCTAGTTGCTCTATGGAAAACATTAAACAAAAGAAAGTTTCAAAAATTTAAATGCTACAAGAGACTATCGCATTAGAAGGAACAAGATTTATGTTCAAAATGCTTCTAAAAACAATTAAGCTAAAAAAATTGCCTATGGAACAGACTAAAGATTGTTAAAAATTCTAGTATGGAGAGTTGTTTGTATTCCATATTCCTTTTCCACTTGTGGAAGTAACTTTGGAAAAAGAAATCTTTGCTGATTCCCCTCCTATTGCAGACTTCCACTTCACCCCCAGCGCTGATCCCCGGAGTCCACTGATCCCCAAGGTCATGATTTCAGGTGCACAGCAGGAGATGGGAAACTTTCCTTTACCTAGCTCAGCTCTGCTAATACTAGCTAGGATCCACCTCTCAGTCAACTCATCTAGACAAGTTAAAAATCAGATATTTGGTAACATTCTGGATATAAAATTAGGTGGAAGATCGAAACAACCGTGGGACGAGTCCACAATCTGACATCTGAAGGAAGCCGTGGTGTTAACTTGCCATTTAAATATAGACTCTTTAATATAGTTTTATCATCTCACATCTAAATGTAATTTAGAAGATGAAGAGCAATCTCAGATTGTTAAAACTGCAGCTGAACAAAAATGCCATGTATACCAAAATATACCCACGGTGCTCCAATTCCAGTTTAAATAAAACCTTTCCCCAAAATATGAATTTAGAAAGGAAAGGGGCCTTTTTAGTTCAAAAGAGCAGGCAGCAATGAGGCAACGTGAAAAAAATTACTACCAAAGACCCTAGAGAGCCACTGTCAAGGTTTAATGGCTTGATTCAGTACAAGGCAGCTTTCATGTGCATTCTAGTGCTGAAGTAGACGTTTTAGGAAAATCAAAAGACATGGATGTGAATGCTGCCTTTGCCTGCTTCTGGACCACATTACTCATATGACCATACTTATTACTGAAGAAAAAAATATCCACACAATAGATTAATCCAAAATAAATCCTTGCCATCATACAGTGCCTTTGGTCATGGGCAACTCACCCCCTTGTTCATCCAGCATGGTGATGGTTTTAATTCCTGCATCTTGGGACTATTTAGGAAGGGAAAAAAATGTTGACTAGCAATACAAAATATGGTGCAAAATATAATCAATAAATTGAATTACAATTTGCAAAAGAATGATGGCACTTCAGCAACAACACATTTATCATGGACGTAGGATTTTGTGAACCAGAGCTTGATCATATAGGTTAACAGGAAGAAAATAAACATCACAAAAGAGGTGGATTCATATTTTTGGCTTGTAAAAGTAGAAAACTGGGAATCTGCCAATGGTCTACAGAAAAGCCCAAGTGCATGTAGAAAAACCACAGACATTACTTAAAAATGAAAAAAAAGTTGATGGGGAAACATCAGGAATAAATTGCTCCCAAAGAATCTGACTTCAATTTCTTCCAAATCTTACATGAAGGCATGAAAGAAAATTTCTTTTCCATACAATCCCCCTTCCCAACTTTAAAAAAAAATTCCAAAAAGAATATATTGAGAAGTCTGAGGAGAACTGAGAAAGGATCTTCTCCTAGGGTATGCCTTTTTAACACAAGGTTTTATTTACTCAAAATACACAGTATGAAGATTTTTTTATTTAAGACAATTTACATTATTGGGTGTGTACACATTGCTGCGTATCCTGCAGATTTATTCCCATGGAAATAGTTTGTTTAAATGAAAACCATTTTGTCCACAATTAATATGCTACCAATAGATACCAGACTACTGATTAATTCAATTTTTTCAATGTTGCCTAATTCTCAGCCTAAATACACTACTAGTGCTTTTGTGACTATGATATTATCTGTGCAAATGTCTTTGCTACAAAATTTGTGTTTTTAATTTATTTTTTCCTACCTGTCAGATAGCAAAAACTAATATACATGTGCTAACACAGTACAGGGCAGTTTACAAATCAGTGTCTCTAGTAACTGGGTATATAAGTAGTTTCTCTTATAGGAAATAAAAGCCATTCTTTTACATTTCAGAAATATGCCAAACAATGCATATTTGCCAACTAATGTATAAGTAAGTAGTTAAAAGTTTAGTTTGATAAGTATTGTAAATGTCTCAGTTTTCCCTGAAATAGAGAATACCACCCTTTTTCTCCATAGTATCAAGATTTCTGGAAATTTTATCAGTAACTCCTTCCCAACAATGCCTCTGAAGTTCCTTCTTACCTCAATAGCTAAGCCAAGAATCCTCCTTGTGCTTTCCAAAGACTAAAAACAAACAAAAACTGTTTAAGAATGCAAACTTAGATTGCAGATATTTAGCTGCCACACTATAGAATACAATTTTTTTCAAACCTCAGAACGTGTGGTAACATCCAAAAGAATACAACTCTTTCACAACATTCTGCTTAGTTAGTATTTTTAAAAACAGTATTCTCTTGTGAATGTGCTGCTTATATTTTGCAATTAAGACCTCTGAAATATAGCTGCATTCTGGTTTCTTAAGTTGTCAAATCTGGAGAATTTTACCTTTCTTTTTTGCTAAGTACTCAAATTCTACATCACAGGATCATGTGATTCAGTGATAGCGAACCTTTTCGAGACCGAGTGCCCAAATTGCAACCCAAAACCCACTTACTTATTGCAAAGTGCCAACACGGCAATTTAACCCGAATACTGAGGTTTTAGTTTAGAAAAAATGGTTGGCTCCGAGGTGTTTATTACTCAGGAGTAAGCTTGGTGGTAGTCGGTGGCTTTGCTTTGAAGCAACCGTGCAACTCATCCAACAGGTGAATCATGACCCTAGGAGGGTTTACTCAGAAGCAAGCCCCATTGCCAGCAACCGAGCTTACACCCAGGTAAAGGATTGCGCTTTAGTTCTTCGCGTGAAAATCAGTGGGGTTTAACAGTGCTTAACAGGGTTACCTACACTGCTTCCCCAAAACGAGATTTTAGGTTTAATGCTAATAATCAAGCCCAGCGGCCCAGGCCAGCCTAGATGTGTGTGTGTGGGAGGGGACTCTGTTTGCGCGTGCCCACAGAGAGGGCTCTGAGTGCCACCTCTGGCACCCATGCCATAGGTTCACCACCACTGATATAAATGCTCAGTGATCCATGCCTGCTTGTTTTGGAACATCATGGGTTATTATTCCTTTAAAATTAACTGTATTATGTCCTTTATAATGTGTTATTACTGTTATTGCAATTCAGCTCAAGTTTTTTAATAAATGATTACATTAACAGCTGTTTTGTTTGGAGTGCATCACTTGGAACCCTCAATGGAACCTGTCATAAATTTCTCTGTTATTCACTTGGTAAGTTAAAAGATTTAACATTTAAGAGAAAGCTCCACACACCTACCCCCAGAACAACAAAAAAGTCATTTGGAAAAGAAGGCTTTGAACATCTTAAACTTGTTTCCTAGAGTTTTTTAAAAGCTACATAAGCATTAGAGGAAGAATGAGTAAGGAGATACTTACTTCATCTGTAACCTGATTGGCCCTCAGTTGAATTTCTTCAGGTGACAAGTCAGCCATGATGAATACTTATTTTCCAGTATCTGAATATTCACAAACAATGGACTTTCTCCTGTAACAAACATTTACAATGACAAAATCATCACTGAATTCAAACATGACAAGAGCAAGAAGTGCCACAATATTTACAAGCAGACTCATTTTCTGAGGAATACAAGTTCTCAAAACCAGAACAATCCAAGATAGGAAAAACTGCATAAGACAGGGAGAGAAATCTGCAAATACACCGCTACTGATTGATTCAATAGCTCATGAGCTACTGTCCAACTTATGTACTAAACATGACAAAAAAACCTCAGCGCATGTACCGTTTCCAGATTTGTACACAGTGCATTTGCCTTCTTTTGCTAAAATGATTCAAATGTTGCGAACAATATTTAAATTATTTATTTAAATTTGAATAGGTACATTAACTGCCGGCAGCAATCATCTACCTAGATTTGAATCCGGGAGCCCCTTAGAGAGAACAGGATTTCCAGTGCTTAAGCTGTTAAGAATCAAAGCTTCCTTCATTAGAGCTTTGACTCTTAATAGCTTACATCCTGAAAATCTTGTTGCTCTCTAAAGAGCTACTGGACTCAAATCTAGTTGTTCTACTACAAGCCAATATGGCTATTCTCTAAAACTATCTTCAAAGATGGGCTAAAATAGTTTGAGGATGGAGAGCATTTAGGAAAGCATGGAGCAGGTGTCCAATGAAGTAGCTGATCAAGGAAAACGATCCATTGGTTACTTACCGTGAAGGGGCCTTCTACTGGACATCGGAAGGACATCTTGATGGGTGGTTTCCAACCCGTTCTCAGGGAGGCAGGATGTGAAAACTTGCCACTTCCTGTGAACTGCTTGGTCGCCCATTTAGATCCAGTAGACGACTGTCAAGAGCAGTGAGAGCCATATTGCCCTAACACGTATCAGGAAGCGACAGAATAACACGAAGAACGTATAACAAGTCAAACATGACAACAATGAAAAAACACTCTGCACGGAAAACTTGGATAAGTCAACAAACATAGTCAGGAATCCATTATCGGGGACTAATGCTGATCCAGGGAGGGCCAAGATGTCCTTCCGACGTCCAGTAGAAGGCCCCTTCACGGTAAGTAACCAATGGACCGTTCTACTGGAGGCGGAAAAACATCTTGATGGAAACTCCCAGAGCAGTCCCAAAATTGGGTGGGTCAGATCATTCCCCGATAATGTGTTCCAACACTTGTCTGCCAAAGGTGGCTTCAGAGGCTGCTAGGGAATGGAGTTTATAGTGTCTGACAAAAATGGATGCTGAAGACCAAGTAGCAGCTCTACAGATGTCTATCAGGGGGACCTGTTTTCTGAAGGCCACGTTGGCAGCCACCGCACGCGTGGAGTGAGCCGTGATCCTCTGAGGGAGGGGATGGTTCGATGCTTTATAGGCTTCAATGATACAGGCCTTAATTGTTTTACTAATTGCTGCCTTGGTCATTCGACCAAGCGACCTCACGAACGCTTTCCACGAGGAATTGTAGATGTTATTTGTAGAAGAACGTCGTGAGGCTAGAAGCGTGTTGGTGACTTGTTCAGAGTATCCCTTGCGTCTTAGGAGATTCCTCTCAAGCGCCACACGGTCAGTTTGAACCACTGCGGGTTCGGGTGGGAAACTGGACCTTGAGTCAACAAGTCTGGTGGCGTTGGAAGTGGAAGGCCCGGGGAGACTACCATCTCCAGAATGGATGAGAGCCAAGGCCAGTACGGTGCTACTAGAATCACCTCGGCTTGTTCCGCTGCTATTTTCCTCAACACCTTGGAAATAATGGGGAGGGGAGGGAAGGCTTATAACAGAGCTTTGGGCCATGGCATTACTAAGGCGTCCACTTCTGCCGCCTTTGGATGACAGAACCGGGACACGAAGCAGGGCAGTTGACGGTTTTCTGCTGAAGCGAACAGATCTAACTTGGGGTACCTGAAGGTCCTCGTGATCATTTGGAAGATTGCTGGCTTTAGCCTCCATTCTGCTTCTGCAACAGTTTGCCTGCCGATCCAGTCGGCTGTGATGTTCAACTGTCCCCTGATGCGTTCCGCCGATAGCGAAAGTAGGTGAGTTTCGGTCCATGACAGAATGAGCATGACTTCCCTGTGTATCTGGGATGACTTGGACCTGCCTTGGTTGTTTAGGTACGCCTTTGCTGTGGTGTTGTCCGTACGTATGGGAACATGGGTCCCTTGAAGCACTGACTGAAAATGCAGAAGGGCTTTGAAGATAGATCTCGTCTCCAGAAAGTTGATGGGTAAGATCGTTTTGTCTGCTGACCAGAAACCCTGAACAAACTGTTCTCCCAAGGATGCTCCCCACCTCGGAGACTGGCATCTGTGATCACCTGGTTCCTGTCTGGATGGAGATATACTTTTCCCTTCGATAGGTTGCGCTCAGAGGTCCACCACCGGAGATCCTTGCGAAGGCAGAGCAACTATGCGATCTTGCTTCAGCATGATCTGTAGTTGGAAGGGATGCAGAAAGATTTGCAAGGGCCGGGTGTGGAGTCTGCCCCACTAAAGCATATTGAATACCAACACCATCAGACTCGCCAATAGAAGGAGAGATTATGTTAGCTTGGAGATGATGAGTGAAACCGTCCGTTGGAAGCGTAGTCTCTTGTCCTGTGGGATGAATAGAAAGTTCTTGGAGGTGTCGATGAATGCTCCCAAGTGTTCCATTGTCTGCGATGGAATGATTGTACTCTTGTCTAGGTTCACTATGAAACTGTGATCTTGCAGAACCTTCTGCGCTGTTTGGACATCCTTGGTTGCTTGTTGAGCTGATCTTGACCGGACCAGGATGTCGCCGAGGTATGGGTAAGCATGAATCTTCTGCTCCTGAAGCAGGGTAATGGGACACAGCAGAATCTTGGAAAAAACTCAAGGGGCTATGGCCAACCCGAAAGGTAGAGCTCTGAACTGGAACTGTGGCTTGCGTACTGCAAAGTGGAGATACTTCCTGTGAGAATGGTTAATCGGGATGTGGAGGTAGGCCTCTGTCAGGTCTAAGGAGGTCAGAAAGTCGCCTGGACGAAGATTTTCTACGATGGAACGAAGTGTTTCCATCCTGAATCGATGTAGCTGTAGATGTCGATAGATGAACTTCAGATTGAGTATTGCTCGCCAGTCCCCGTTGAGCTTTGGCACTGTGAAAAAGTGAGAGAACACCCCCAAGGATCTCTCCAATTCTGGCACTGGTTCTATTGCCTGAATACTGATAAGGTGTTGAATGGCCCGTTGTGTTCTTTGTGCCTTGTCTATGTTGGCATTGATTGCGAACGCGCGAAAACGCTGCGGGGGTAGGTGAGCAAATTCGATCGAGTAACCTAACTGAATGACCTCCTGAGACCAGCGGTCTACATGGCTGCCTTCCCATTGATGACTGAAAAATTGAAGGCGGCCACCTACCGGGGTTAGGTGAGAGTCATTGTTTGGTGGATCCTTCGGAACGGAAGGGTTTTCCGGATTTTGAGTTGGTACGAAAGGAACTATTGAATTGTCCAGTGTGTCTACGGAAACCCTGTTGGGCTTGCCAGCGTTTACCATCACGGGAAGGTCTAGGAAGGGTTTTATGCGACCGGAATGTGGATGTTGGCCTGCTGTTCTGATTAGAATGGTCAGCTCTGAGCAACTTGGGCATGGCTTTTTTGTTGTCCTTAGTTTGCACTAGAACTTGTTCCAATTCTGGGCTGAAAAGGGTGCCACCCTGGAATGAATAACCTGCCACGAGATGTTTTGACTGAACGTCTGCTGGCCAGGCTCTGAGCCAAGCATGCCTCCTAGCCACTACACTGTTGGCCATAACCTTTACTGTTAGTAGAAGGCCTTCGTGGTTAGAATCTGCCAGGTAAGAAGTGCTAAGGAGAATTCTTTCCACTCCCTCTCTAATGGCTTTAGACTCAGGCGGGAGCATATCCAAAATTCTGCGCAGCCAGATGATTGCAGCCCTAGCCATAGTGGCTAATGAAAGAAGGAGCTTTGCTAATGCTGCAAGGCCATTGTGGGCTTTTTTGGGAATGGCCTCAGAATGCTTGTCTAGTTGGTCTTTGATGGTACCAACACCATCTTTGGACACCAAGCCCCCCCGATTGGAGAGTGGAGATGGGGGCGTCCACCAGGGGAATCTGGAGCATTCTGGTGATGTAGTCTGGCACTGGGTACAACTTTTTGAATGATGGAGACAGGTTTTTAGCCAAGGTGGGAGATGCCCATTCTTTGAGAATTCCTCGTTGAAAATACTCTGGCATTGGCAGAAACTCAGAGTTACAGTCCTATTGTGGAAAAATGTCTTTTCCCCCTTTAGGGCAGCCCTTGATGGGCTTATCTGATTTAGAAGTGGCTGCAGGATCAAAGGCATCTTCAGAGTCCTTAAGATCCAGTGCAGAAATGGCTTTGGTAATAAGAGAAATATTTTCTATATTGAAAAACTTTAAAGGTTGCTCCTGATTGTCTGAACTGGCCCCATCCGACTCTGAAAAATGATCAGAGTCCTCTCCTATTTCCCCTTCACTGATGTCTTCATCTCCCGGGAAGGCTAAGGGGTCCCTGCATCTAGGTCTGCCCCTGTGTGTTGGGGAGATAGAGCAGTTGGAGAGGGAGAGGGAGACTGCCTCCTGCATCTGGGACCATGCTCTTTCTTATGATAAGACTGAATCTCCTCTCTCATAGCTTCTCTGAACAAGTTAACTAGGGGGGAGGTGTCATGCCATCTGTTTAAGCTGGGGAGAGCTACGGGGCGATCACCCTGCCCCCCTCTCCCTTGCAACATGGGCGCGATCTTGCCTGGTCGAGAAGGAATCGCTTTCTTCTCCCTCCTCCTCGTCTTCGTCTGATTGTGCTGCGTTCCGAGCCTCCGTGGCGGTGTCCTCTGTTGCCAGACAGTGGGGCTGCCAAGACGCCTGCTGCTGCGTGCGAGGCCTCCGGGTCCTGCACGTGATCGTCAACCCCCTGAGGGGTAGGAAAGCGCCGGGAGGGAGCAGAGGAGACCCAGGGAAAAAAGGCATCCTCAGCGGTTGTGCGGGGGCCGCCGGTGCTCGGCTCCTGGCTCTGGGTTTTTTCTCACCGCTTCTTGCCACTCGGCTCTTTTATCCATGGCTTCTTTGTCTGTGGCTGAGCCCGTCCTTCCCTGGATGGGAAGGGAGTGAGTTCGACTGCCTCCTCCCGAGCGGCTCTATTAGAGTTTTTGTGGGTGGCAGCCCTAGTGCTCTCTGCTGACGACCGAACAAAGGTCTCTCTGGGAGGAGAGAAACCGTCGGCCATTTTGGCGGTCTTTTTTGGCGGGAAGAATCCCTATGCATGAATCAGACCTTCCACTAAACGAACGCAGGATAAGGAGAGGGAGGGAGGTAAAACCACTGGGTGAAGTATGTAAGGAAGGATAGACACAGACACACACTAAAAAACTGACAAATAACAGATAAACTCGCAGAGCCTAGAAAGGATGCTGCTCTCCCTGTGAGGCAGGAAAGTAAACTGGATCTAAATGGGCGACCAAGCGGTTCACAGGAAGTGACAAGTTTCTACATCCTGCCTCCCTGAGAACGGGTTGGAAACCACCCATCAAGATGTCCTTCCGCCTTCAGTAGAACAACAGGTCTAGCAGATGAAGAGTTGGATGGGGGACAGAGAATTTTCAGCCACTAATTTTGTTGTAGTGATGTATGTATTGATAGATCCCTGAAGACAACACTCTTGTTATATTTAAAATGCCTTAAAGCAGAAGTCTCCTTGCAATCTTGGTTTCCTCCCACAAAAAAACCCAATTCATAACAACTTCCTCAATTCTATGTACTGAACAGAGAAACACTTCACTTTGGGGCCTCACAAACCTTTGATTGCAAAATGTATATTCATGGTGCAGAAAATACACATTTCAATTACAACTTCTATACTAAGTGAACAAAGTTAACATAGTTGTGATAACTTACATGAAAAAAAGATCACCTAGACTGAAGTTCTGAAAAACAAGCTTGTAAAATACCTCAACTATCTTGCCTTCCCTTATTACACAATGGCCTTGTATTACAAGATACTACCAACATTGCCTGGATAGCTAAGAGCTTCCCTAAAACTATACGCTCACTTAGAATACACAAAGCTCAGACTTTCACATAGTACACATGTTAAAGTAAGAGAGTAGTTTATTAATTAATACTTCAATCTTTGGTACTACATTGGAATTTTTTAATAACCTGTGGTAAAAAAAATACAGGTTCTGTTACTAACCCTAAAATACATTTGTCCCTAGTCATGACACTCATTCAATGAGGTTTATTAATGAATATTTTCAATTGAACAATATTGGAATATTTTTGTTTTGCTCAATTAAAAGTAGAATATGAATCAATTCCAAAAGTAAAGGTCTTTTAATTTATTAACAAACTTGGCACGATTATTCAGGCCCTGAACAAGAGTTATCGGAGCTAGTTCTCTCGCTACAAAAAGTAATTGTTTCCTGATTAATTACCAGTTGTATTCATACCTACTGTTACCACAACTTAGCACTGTACCAATTAACATGTACTTTACTCATAGCTTTTATTTTGTTATACTGAGTTATCCTACACTGTGCATACACTGTGCCCAGGGACTTCGCTGATGGTTGGGAAATAAGTGCAAAGATAAATGTATAAATACAATACCAAGTACTTTCTTAAGCTACTTGTCACATAGGCGGAAGTGGAAAATTCACATCACAACAATTGATAGACTATCAGCAGCAAAAGTTTTCTGCTTTTAATGAAAGGATTTTTTTATTGATTTATACTGCCGACCAGCCTCTATGACAGACATTTTTGCTGAGTGAAAACAAGATACATAAATCTTCTTAAGGTAACAAACATGTTCTTCCTTGATTGAAGAAGATTTTTCACATTTGCAAACCAGAACATACAGAAACAATGGTGATATAGCCAAGGTTTGAGATAGTAATTGCATTTTAGATTAAATGTTGCTGCTTGTTCGTGAAATTGATGTGGGAAGGGTAATCCTAAACAATAAAACGCTAAGAAGTCGAATGTCCTGATGATGAACCCTCCACCAATGGGACTCATTTTGTGAGTCCTGTTCTGCCATTGGTGTAGGGGTCACTATTGGGACTTTTGAGTTCTTCCTGGCCCACAGAGCAGTAGCGCCTTGGATAAGGCCCAGCCGACACCCCCTGCCTTCCCTTCCAGCAGCAAAGGTAAGTGCCCTGAGAGGGGAAGGGCACCAACACTTCAGACCATTGGGAGGGAGGGGGGGATGCTTGCTAGAGCCCATTGCATTCCCCATTGCCCCTGCAATGGGACTTTACTGCTAGTGAGGTATAATCAGCTAGTCCACAGAATGTTGTATTGTTGACCAGCCACATCTGAGCATTAAATCTAAGCAGAAATAAGTAAAAAACATATAACGAGGTAGAACAAGGGCCACAAACCTTTAAATGAGCAAGTCTTTAGATAACACAGTAATTGCCTAGAATAGCACTTAAGTGGTCATCAGGGCAGCCAGTGTGGCATGGGGGTTAGTATCAGACTAGCATCTCAGACCTAATTTTGAATTCCATTCTGCCATGGAAGTTGGGAGTGTCATACATACTCAACATAACCTACCTCAGCCACCCTGGGAGGATAAAATAAGAAAGTGTGAGAATGATTCAAGATACTTGGGAAGAAAAGCAGAGTACAAATGAAGAAAACAAGTAGTAACTCAAGCCTGAGAAAGACTTTTTCTTGCTGTGAGTCATGAGTTCCCCCTGGGAAGACAGGAAGTTTTAGCCTTGTCTCCCTGAGCCGCCAGAAGGAAACACCCCAGCTTCCAAGATGCCTTCCTTAAAGCAGAAGGAACCCTCATGGTAAGTTCCCAGGACTACAATTCCCATCAGCCCCTGCCAGCATGGCCAAGTGGCGGGGCCGATGGGAATTGTAGTCTATGAACATCTGGAGTGCCACAGTTTGCAGACCCTAGCCCAAGAACATTAAAAAGCCATACTGGATCAGACCAAGGCTCATCAAGTATAGAAGTCTGTTCACACATCATGACTCGTATCCATTTTGTCTAATATCAATGGATAGCCCTATCCTCCATGAACAGCAGTGGCGTAGGAGGTTAAGAGCTCGTGTATCTAATCTGGAGGAACTGGGTTTGATTCCCCGCTCTGCCGCCTGAGCTGTGGAGGCTTATCTGGGGAATTCAGATTAGCCTGTACACTCCCACACACGCCAACTGGGTGACCTTGGGCTAGTCACAGCTTTTCGGAGCTCTCTCAGCCCCACCTACCTCACAAGGTGTTTGTTGTGAGGGGGGAAGGGCAAGGAGATTGTAAGCCCCTTTGAGTCTCCTACAGGAGAGAAAGGGGGGATATAAATCCAAACTCCTCCTCCTCACAACCTTTCTAATTGGCAGCCATCACCACATTCTGGGGAAGGGAGGTCCATAATTTAACTACTTGTTGTTTTGAATCTCTCAAGCTTTAGCCTCAGAAGATAACCACACATTGTAGTATTATGAGAGTGGGAGAAAAGCTTCTCCCTGTCTACTCTCTTCACATCACTGTGGTAATCACGTCAGCATAAGTGTCAACATACAGGACATTTATTTTCTAGTTTGTGAGATAATTATTTCTTCAACAGGTCTTAACGTTTTGTATTTCAGGCAGAAACTTTTTCAAATTCACTTCCTCCTTTACATAACTAGTAAGTCACAAGGGAACTGAAAAATGAGGTAATCTTTCAACCTCAAACAGTGTCTACTGAAGAGCTAACAGAGAATACAATATAAAACTTCCCTGTACAATGTTTCACCTGGTTCTATGGCTGGCATCTTCAGAGGCACACATCTCACCATGACATGCATGAGAAGATTCCAGCCATAGATGCACGTGAAATGTTAGGTGCAAAAACTACCAGACCACAGCTACACAGCTTGTAAAATCAACAGCCAGTTGATTTTAGCCATGAAACCCTTCAACAATACATTCCACTTGTTGTCGGCAGGCTGATCAATCATTATTTTAGAGCTCAAATAACATTTAAATATATATATACACACACTAGTTTCGGTGGGGGGGCAGTTTCCACTATTTCTACTTGAAAGATGAATTTTTAACTTCCATGCCGACTCTGGACATTTGTCCCTATATTTTAAAAGAATGAGAACACACTCCAGTTGACCACTGCCTTATTTATTTATTCAATTTCTAACTGGCTTTTTGATCCAGAAATATTAAAAGCCTATTTATAGAGAATGATGAAATATAACAAATTTGGAAATGTTTCCACCTCCATACCTCAGCATAAGGATGAACTGGAGCAACATTTCACCAAAATCCTGGTTTTTATTTTGTTCTTTGAAAACATTTATTAGCCACCTTCCTTATGTCCTTCATAGAGGATAATAAAAACATAAAAATAAATTTTTAAAATCACAGTTCAGGACTGCTAGTAAACTTAATCAAATGCAAAGAAAATACATTTGGTGGAATGTAGATAACTTCCATATGCACAAAGCAAATATTTTCTGGCATATAGGTAAAGGTAGTCTCCTGTGAAAGGACCAAGATCCACTGGGGTGACTTCACATCATGATTTTTACTAGGTAGACTAGAAAACCACAGGGTGGTTTGCCACTGTCTTCCCCAGTCGTCTACACTTAACCCCTAGCAAAAGTATTCATTTTACCAACCTTGGAAGGCGGAGTCAATCTTGAACTGGCTACCTGAAACCAACTTCCGCCAAAACTGAACTCAGGTCGTGAACAGAACTTTAACTATATTACTGCTTTGCACCATGGGATTCCTACTCTAGCTGTATAGTAGTCTAAAACATATGCAGTTTAGATTAATCGCTAAGAAGAGAGGCAACTGTCTTGATCCAAGAGCATTAGTCAACATTGGGGCTATTTATTTAAATGGTCACAAGTGCCACACAAGCTTTTTGCAGCTTCTGTCTTAATGCAGGCCATTTTTACTCTTGAAGTGGGAACTGCTGACATAATCAATTGGCTCTGCTCCCCCCAAAAGCAATTTTAAGAGGTACCCTGAATTGCACATATATTACCCTCTACACAGTATGGTCTTTACATTCAATTATGTAAAGTTCAATAAGAACATCCTAGATCAGACCAATGGTTCATTTAGTCCAGGATTCTATCTCACACAGCAACCTACCAGTTCCTCAGGACAGCCAACAATAAAGCATAAACACTGAGGCTGTGTAGCTACAATACTGATGTAGCTTCCTGGCACAGATATTCAGAATTTTATTACCTCCAAATGGGGAGGTTTGCTGTAATCTCTACTGCTAGTAGTCACAGATAAGTCTTATCCTCGATGAATCTGTCTAATCCCCTTTTAAAACTATCTGTGTTTGTGGTCATCAATACGTCCCTTGGCAGCAAATTCAACATTTTAACAACTCATTAGGTAAAGTAGTAATTATTTTGTTCCCTGAATCTACTGATTCTCAACTTCATTGGATGCTGTCAAGTTCTAGTATTTTAAGAGGGAGAAAGTTATTTCTGTCAGTTTTCTCCACCCTTGCATAATTTTATAAACCTCTATCATGTTCCCCCCGTCGACTCTTTTCCAACCTGAAAAGTGCCAGATCCTTCAACTTTCATCATAGGGAAGTTGCTCCAACCTCTTAATCCTCTGGGTCCCCCTCTTCTGCATTTTTTCTGGCCCCATGATGTCCTTTTGAGATATGGAACATTATACAATATTCCAAATGAGGATGCAACATAGGGGAAGTATAATATCAGATGTTTTACTTTGAATCCTTTTCCTGCTAATTCCTTGCAGAGTTTGCCTTTTTCACTGCTGTGGCACACTAGGTTAACATTTTCACTGACTTACTACAACCTCAAGGTTTCTTTCTGTCTCAACTGAAATAAGTTCAGGCCCTATTAGCATATTGTTGAAGGTGGGATTTTTTGTTCCAGAGTGTATCACCTTACATTTACTTCTCTGAACTTCATGTGCCACATTGCTACTCACTCAGAGTTAGCCTTGGTATTCATCATCCTGAATAGTTCTGTGTAATCTGCAAACTTGCTCCTATGTTTACCAACAGTTCTAGATCAGTTGTTAAATTAATTAAATAGCACTGGCCCCTATACCAATCTTTGTGAGACCCTACTGCTTACAAGCCTCTATTAAAAGAACTACCAATTTATTCCTTCTCTTTGCTTCCTATTCTTTAATCAGTTCTTAATTCAAAAGAAGTCTTGGATGAGGTGCCTCATAAAAGTCCAAATACATAACATCTACTGGTTCAGATATCTACAGGTTCACTTTTTCAAAGAACTCCAAAGGGTTGATGAGGCAGGACTTGCCTTTACAGAAGCCATGCTGATTTTCTCCCAGTATGCTTTGTTCATCTATGTGCCTATTACTTCTACCTTTGATTGCAGTTTCTAAGATTCCCTTGGTCAGACATTAGGCCAACTGGTCTGTAATTTTCTGATTTCCCTCTAGACTCCTTTTAAAAAGTAGTGCAACATTCTCTATTATTCAGTCTCCTGTGGCTGATTTTAGTGACAATGTACATATACTGGATAAAAGACCAACAATCTCACTTCTGAGTTCTCTAAGAACACTTAGGTGTCGCCAGGATAGGACCAGGTTCCCTCATCAGTGCCTTCACCAGCATGGCCGGGCACTGGCCATGCTGACAGGAGGCCGGGATGGGAATTGTAGTTCCTGAACATCTGGAGAGCCGCCAGGTTCTCTACCCCTGCCATTAGGACAGGGGTAGGGAACCTGCGGCTCTCCAGATGTTCAGGAACTACAATTCCCATCAGCCCCTACCAGCATGGCCAATTGACGTACTGACAGAAGGAAGCTGATAGAATTATGGATGAGCTGTCGACACTACGATAGTTATAGAAAACTAAAATGGATTTTCCTGATTTTTTATTTTATCTCATCACCTCAATTTGATTGAGTTATCCAGACTCCCTTTCTGGAAACAATACCTGTGGTTGGGGCACATGCCCCACACTTTTTAGAGATGTAAAGAATTCACAGAGCTTCTCTATCATCATCCTCCCTCCCATCTTCCTTTTGCACTTCTTTTATTCTTTTATCTGCATCTCTGAACTGCATCTCTGACCAGATTCCTGCCTAGAATGATTATTATTTGTCTTGACGATTTCAAAGTTTAAAGGAAATTAAACTTATCACTTTCTTAAAGATCACAAAACAATTCAGGGATTATGACATAATAAATCTGACCCTGGGATCTGCTACAAATGTAATCCCCTAAAGAAAGTAACAGCCAAAGACACGAACCTCAAAGAAAGGTCACACTCTCCCACTCCAATAATTTAAATCCATGCACTAGATTCATCAGATAACATTTGAATGATCACAGAACTGGGATTCTCTCACATACCTGGTCTACAAGAAGAGCAGCAAGTGGACTCCTTATCCAATACAAAGCGATGTCCAAAAAACTATTTCAAAAGCAACAAAACTATGTCAAAAAATAGTTGATGAAGACCACTATTCAGTGATCAAAGTTCACATATATCCGTGTCATTCTGAACGAAATTCCCCAAGCCCCCATCTTATTTTCACTTGTTTTAAGCCCGCATCCCTGCGGAAGCAAGACACAAAACAAAAAGAAACGTATTCCCCCCCCCCTTTTAAGGGACAAAGCCATCTCAACGCCTAAAAATAAAATCATCACCTCCCACACGGAAAAATCTTTTGAAAGAGTCTTGAAATGACATAAATCGCCTCTCCAAAAGTACTCTTGTATATCCTTAGCCTTGTGTGATCGCTGTGGCACCATCTGGGAGGCCTGTGTCGGAAACCGGATACCAGATAAACCTTCAGTCTGGATCTAGCGGGGGCTCGTGCTACCTTTTTCGATCGAGAAGCGCCTCACACACGACTGTCACCCCCTCCTCTCCTCCAGCGGCACTTCCCCCGGTCGCCTCGGGCAGCTCTCCGAGTCTCAGACCCCGCCCAGCCACCACTTCCCCCTCAGAGCAGCCCCACATGGGTCCCCCCGCCTCTGTCAGCCCTCAAAAAAAACCCCCATTTCACTTTTCTCTCCTGCGTCTTCAGCCGGATCCCATTCCGGAGATTCACACGCCGCACAAGTCCTTCCACCCGCTCCACACACACAGGGCGTAACTATCGCCCCTTCGCCACCTCCGGCCTTTGGCCCTTCCTACACCGGCCCTGGCCCCACCCCGCCCGGTTCCTTCGACCCCCACCAAGGCTCCGCCCTCGTCTCCAGAAGGCGCAACCAATTGGCCGCTTGGTATCGAATATTTCATAACTACTGGAGAAAGTCGACGCCAGTCGAGATTCAACTCCGCCTTCTTTTTCCCCTCACAGAATCATAGTAGTGCTTTCTCACTTTTCACCCTCCCGTCTTTTTTTGTTTGGTGATTGGTTTAAACTCTGAAACCGGGGGCTACAATAGGCTAGTTGAGATATCAGTCGTAGAGGTATTTCCGCCCCCCTTTTCGTTGGTTCCTGGAAGTGCTTATCTCTGCGGAGTTTAGTTGTGCGGAAGGAAGAGGCGCCGTTCAAAGACTTGGAAAGTTCGGGTTGAATCCCTTCCTGTTTGAAGCAGTTTAAACGGTTGGCTTTCCTAGTTTTAAATGCTGAGCAACTGATAATGAGGGGCAAGATGAAAAATATAAAATATTCCAGATTAATTTGCTGTCTAAACTGTTCCCCTGCACCATCATACCTTTTCAGGGTTTTTTAAAATGACAATTGTATATCAGGATATCCCCTAACATAAAAATAAGTTCTGTGAGTTCTCGTCATTTTAAAAACATCTCTAGATATGTTTTTCTCTTTGTATCTTACAGCAAAATATTCTGGATACATTTTTTAAAAAATGAAAGTTGCGGATTTAAAGAATCTGTTACACGTCAGTATAGCTAATTCTCAATATATCCAAATTTGAGGATACTTCTATCCAGAGACTGAAGCTATAACCGGACAAAACATGTCTTTCCACAAACCTGAAAAATGTCCCAGGTTTGCAGAAAAATCTGAAATCAGTGGGAAAATGGGGAATGAAAGGGAAATTAGAAGCAAGCAAATGGCAGTAAAAATTATATCAGCTTCCATGTCACTGGCTGCAATTCTACATACAATCCTGGGAGATAGCCCATTGAATAACAATCCTGGGAGATAGCCCATTGAATAACATTCCGCACATTTCTCATGTTTTCTCCAAATGTATTTAGATGGCCAGGGCTGTGCATAATGAAGTTATCACAGGATGTGGTACATGTGTTCATCTTTTGTTTCCTTCAATAACACGAAGTACAACCAGTTTTGCAAGTTCTTTAAGGCTTTCAAACTGTAGTCTGTGCTCTGGTGTTTATCTATTTGAAAATACAGGAACAGCTTCCGCCTTACCACTGTTTTGACACTAGCTGTCATCCTGTGTCAATATCTTAACAACAGAACGCTCACTGTGTAATTTTTTTGTTTGTTTTCTTTTGGGAAGTCCTTTGTTTTTTGTTCCCAGCAACTCATTTTACAGGCTAGTCCTAGTCATCTTTACTTCAGAATATCCCACTACATTCTATGTGCTTTTGAGCTAATTTAACTTAAAAGTGCAGAATAAAATCACAAATGCAGAATTAAATCCCATTTAGTGGTACTTAATCCCAGGCAGAAACAAAAAAGCAATCTCGTGGCAATTTAGCAATTTATTGTGGCATACACATTCGCCAAAATAAATGTTAGACTTTTTTTTTGTGGTTTTTTGCTGCAACACAATAGCGCGCCTATTCTTCTGAAATTTAATCCCCAGATAAATTTACAAGCTGCAGCCCCGGTAGTCAATACTACAACGCCCATAATGCATTGCATTGCATCTCGCTCAACCATCCATTTCTGGGACAAGTCGTTTCCTGTTTTTATGACGCAGACAAACTCGTTATGATGACATACAAAACTACTATTCCCAGCATGCATATGTGCATAGAATTTGGCCGCCTGATTGGCTGAATGCAAGGACACGCTCTCCGCCTTGTGGCGCGGTTCTCTTTTGGGTCGTCTTCAGCAAGTCCCTGGAGAAGGAAGCCGCTATGATGGTGGAGGGGCCCTGCTCCATTCATCTCGCTTGGTGATGGGCGTGTCGGTTGTCGCTGCGTTGTGCGGTGTAGAGGGTACGGCTTGTGAGTACTGAAAGGCGGACTGTTTCTCCTGTTCCGCGTTTGGGGTATGGGTTAAGTTTAAGTACTGATACATTTGAGGAAGGTTGGCTAATCTCTGGCCCCTTCCGCACATGCGGAATGATGCACTTTCAGTCCACTTTACAGTTGTTTGCAAGTAGATTTGGCTATTCCGCACAGCTGCAAAGTGCATTGAAAGTGGATTGAAAGTGCATTATTCTGCATGTGTGGAAAGGACCTCTGTTTGGGTGAAAGACTTACTCCAACTGGGGTTGAAAGGAAAACTCTGTGGTGATGGCACTGAAAGTGAACCATTTTAAGTAGATTTTAGGCCCGCTAAGCCCATAGCCCTGTAGTGGAATGTGAACTGCAGACCGTGTATCTTTTCTTATTATTTTCATTCTAGCCGTGGAACCCAAATGTTTTATGGACCAAACAGATAACAAAACAAAAAAGGAAGTGTCCAATTCAGAAATTCTGTGACCTCCTACCATCTTTTTGAGAACATGAGAGAAATCTGTTTTTACTTTTACAACTCAACACTGTGATGGCAACAGTTGAGTTGCAGTGGGATCATCCAGAACAACCTTTATGGATAAAAGAATCATGTTTTGAAGGTGGCAGTAAGATAAATCCCACACCAGTGGTTTTCAAATTGCAGTTTACTGATTGCTAGTAGTTTCTAAAACATTTTCAGGTGGTTCTGAGATCAAAATGGAAAAATACGGAGAAAAGTATTGGACAGCTATGCATTTGTTTGATATGTTTGACCATTACTGAAGGCACAATCTACTCTTTATTTTAAAAGTGCAATCAAAAGCCAGCCTTTTTCTTTAGCAACTCAAGTAACTGCAGTAGAAACTTCCAAGACGCTTGTAGCAGTGTGTGTAGTTTTCTCCATAGACTTGTGGTGGTGTGTGCAGTTTCCTCCATAATCTTGCATAAGGGTGGCTAAGTGTTGGAGTTCAGTAGTTGAATATAATATGGAAGTTTGTCAAATCAAATCAGTTTTGGTCATAGATCAACATAATATGAATAAAATTAAAAACATAAGGCATGTTAAAAACATAAGGCATGTTAAAACAATAGCTAAAGGATCTGCAGGAATGAATAGGAATACTTTAAAAAGTGTGGGTGCATAGAGAGGGTGGGCTAAGAACAATTAAAGGAAACAAAAACTTTAGAAACTACAAAAGAACATTCAGTAAGGACAGGGAAATGTCAAAATTAGCAGATGAGAGGCTATAACTATCAAGTCATAGTGCACTCTAATATGGCATACTTAAACTTGGATTATAGCATAATCTTCCTGCGATATGTATCAAGTGCTGCTGTGCAAAACCTGACTACACTATATGTTATATCACGGTTGGTATTTGTTAGCAACAAAGCAATATAGATTGGTCTTGTGAGACTTGGGAATCTATGCATCAATGGTAAAATGAAGAAGAGAAGTTTGGATTTATATCCCCCCTTTCTCTCCTGTAGGAGACTCAAAGGGGGTTACAATCTCCTTGCCCTTCCCCCCTCACAACAAACACCCTGTGAGGTGGGTGGGGCTGAGAGAGCTCCGAAAAGCTGTGACTAGCCCAAAGTCACCCAGCTTGCGTGTGTGGGAGTGCACAGGCTAATCTGAATTCCCCAGATAAGCCTCCACAGCTCAAGTGGCAGAGCGGGGAACCAACCCCGTTCCTCCAGATTAGAATGCACCTGCTCTTAACCACTACGCCACGGCTACTCCTAAAATGAGGCATGTATATCTTCATAGTACTGGCATTGGAGAAGCACATATTCTATTGCTCCTGTATGTACAGATTCACAAGGGCATTGTCTCTCCAGGTAAGGAATCTTCTTATATCAGTCTTCAAGGACAGCTGAGGGAAGGACATGCATCGTGCCAAAGTAACAGCCCTCCACAGTTTAGATACTTAATGGAAGCCAGTCAAATGTCCTTCCACATGAAATATATAACAATCCCATGAGGTGGTGACAGGGGTGTATCGGGGGGAAATGGAGCTCAGAGACAACCCCTTCTCTGGGCGCCCCCCCATGCTTGGGGGCGGGGATGCCAGCCGCTGAGCCACCTCATGTTTCTGTGCAGGCCAGCAGGACCTGTGGAGGCCTGCTCAGAGGCCGGAGGCAGGGCTGGGGGCCCCCATTGCTGAGCCCTGCCCCCCCAGCCTCTGTGCAGGCTGAGCCTCCCCACCCCCAGCCTCCATTCAGGCCCCAGGGAGGCCTACATGGAGGCTGGGAGCGGGGCAACTGCCGCCGAGCACCAGCCTCCATCCAGGTTGAGCCGTGCCATCTCAATCCCCGCCCCCTGTGCAGGACCTGGGGAGACCTGCACAGAGGCCGGAGATGGGGCTTTGGGAGCAGGGCCACTGCCGCCAAGCCCCCCCAGTCTCCGTGCAGGACAAGCCCCTCCCCCCGGCTTCCGTGCAGGCCAAGAAGGTCTGGGGAGGCTTGCACGGAGACCGGAGACGGGGTTTCAGGGTGGGGCTGCCCGTGGCCTCCATACAGGCCGAGACCTGCCTCCTGGCCTCCATGCATGCTGAGCCACACCCACCATGCAGGCTGGCAGGGCCTGGAAAGACCTGCACAGATGCTGGGAATGGGGCCACCCACCACCATGCCCCGCCCCCTGGCCTCCTTGCAGGCCAAGCCCTGCCCCCCAGCCTCCGTGCAGGCCCACAGGGCCTAGGGATGCCTGCACGGAGGCTGGGAGGGGGTGGGGCTTGGTGGCATGCGGCTAGAGCGCATGCCTTTTGGTCATGGGGGGCGCCTGGCGCGCTCCCTGAGACCAAAAGGCGTGTGCCCGGTGACATAAGTGACCCCTTATCCCTATAGGCTGTACGCCTCTGGGTTGTGGTCCCTAAGAACAAACCAGGAGAGTTATTCTTGATGCAATTTATTTAACTGTAGTAGTACTCATTTTTATTTCACAGATAAATTTATAATGCAAATTCTGAGCTAGTTTCATGTGTCTTAAGCGTAAACTTTTAATATAGAAACAACCTTATGTTCATGAAAAAAGTAATATGATTACATAAAATATTAGTAACTTTTTTCTGTTCTTACAAAAATCTTCTCCAACTAATGTTCATTCTGCCTTAATCCATGGAGGCATTAGGCATTATTTCTCATTCAGAAGTGTTTATCAGCTTCTTATATTAATGGTTTGTTTTCCCATTTTTATTAAGACTTTTATTAGCTTTCTGTCCGTTATGAAATATGTGATTCAACAGTAATGTGCCTCAAAATTTTCTAACTTGCTCACCCTAATGCAACACCCACTTAAAATAGCAAAACATAAAATAAATTTAAAGAAGACAAAACATCAGTAGAAGCTTTTAGGATGGTTAGTATAGCCAGGCCTCAATTTTCAAGCTCCTTCCACTTCCAGAGGGAATTCTCTGCTGCAGGTATCCAGACTTCAGCTCTCCCCCTTTTCTAAAGTCCTTCAGAGCTCTCTGCCTTGGCTGACTAAGTCTGATCTACTTATAGGTTGAAGGGGTATTGAAAAATTTGACTGGCTCTTAACGCAGGTTGTTAAAGGGACCAATAGGATTGCTACGTTCTCCCTACTATGCCTGAATTTGCATGATTGTTCAGCTTTCTAGAACACATAAAGATCTTAAATTCACTCTAATACATACACTTTTCTGCTTATAATCATGTACACACAGATATGTACATTTTAAAAAATCTTCTCAGAAGCTAAGGAAAAAAGAGTAATCTTCTGTTGCTGTGTCCGTAGAGTTTCAGGAAAGATTCCCTTGCATGTTTTTATTTATCCTCTATTTGTTGATAACCAAATGTAACTTAATATTTTCTCCACACAATCAAGGAAGTCCTCCATCCTCTATTTCTCTATACTTGGTCAAATAGTTAATTTCCAAGGATAAGCATGTGGGTGCTTTTATCATGCACAGTTTCTATGTTGAGAGCAACTTCCATGAGAAAGTTATTTCATTTTGACCTACTGAAGTCCTAGATCTAATTTTGTTTAGTAATTTTACTCAGTTTATACCAGTGTGATAATTGGATATTATATCCTGATTCATTGGACAATTTGGATTCTAGAGATTTAGAAACCACTAAAGCATCTGGTTAAAATTATTTTTGAAGATTGCCTTTTCATTACATATATTGGCAGAATGTAGTGGGAGGTAATGAGAATTTTTCTTGCAAGGTATTGAAGGATTTAAAAGTGTCACTTGTCTAGTTGCTGAGGCTACTAGAATTCTTTAGATAGTGTATTTAATCAGAACCTTTTATTCCCTTCTAACTTCACTGTGACTTGCTTACTTTCAAATGGATGTCTTGACTTTCAGAAGTTCTGTAACTAAAATGGCAGGAAACAGCTGAAAGGGGTTTCTCGTCAGAGTCCTGGGCATGAAAATGTTGAAGACTACTTCTCTACATTATTTCTTACCAGATATTATATAAGGTTTTCTTGATTAATGGAAATTTCACCCAGCTTCAAGAGGCATCAGCTGAGCTAATGTCACTTGGAAGAGCCTATAAGAGGAAGAACAGACAACCCAGACCATATGATTCAGAAAGCGTGGCACTCAAGCTGGCGCCTGTATGGTGCCTCTTGCTTTTTTTGCATTGTCTACTCTAGAACATGCCTTTTGGGTATGAGCACATCTTACTTCTGCAGCAACCTGTGTGTGTCCTGTGGGGGTCACCATCCTCTTAAAAGAAGTTGGAGGCTTTGTGAAGGGACTAAGGAAGTCCTTTTCTATGTGACCTGACTGTCTGCTCTGTAAAGATCCTATGAGGACCTGAACTGGTTGCCTGCTTGGCATAGCTACTTTTAGTAGTTTGCTTCTTTGTTTTCTATTGCTTTTTCTTGTTTTTATATTTTTTTCTCTTAAACTTTATAATTGTAGCCTGAGTCTGGTGTGTCAGAATAAGGGTTCTCCTAATAGTTGCCTAAGAACTATTCAGAATGAGTCAAATTGATTTCCCTTGTCGACCATCGTTAGAAGTTATAACAAATCATTACAACTTAATTATATTTAATTTAAAAGTCAGAGGTAACAGTTCTTGTAACTGTTCTTGTAATTAGTGTAACTGTCAACCCCATTAATTGTTTGTGTATTTTTCTGTTGCACTTATGAAGTCACTTTTAAGATAGCTAAGCAGAATAATTCTTTGGGCCTGTCAGAATCCCACTGGTGAAAATGAGTGGCTACATTTGGCTAAAGTCAGTGGCAGAAGTGGACTGGGAAGTGAAAAACTCAGACACAAGCTAAACCGAGTGACCACTGAGGCATTACTGTTACCAATGAAAGGCCTGAGCCAAGTTGCACATGAGTTACTGACAGAGTTTCTGGCACTTGGCTTTGGTTGTTTCTAGCTGCCAGTGGGTCACTAAGGCAATGGACCGCCAAGAAATTTACCTGTAAATACTCAGTGTTCCCGGGTCAGTCTGCTTAGAAGTGTGCAGCTGTGTTTGGGGCAGCACAATTAGACTTTCATATCTTTTGAGTTTCCATACGAAAGAAAGTCCACATTATCTCGTCTCTTTTTGGCTCATTGAAACAACTTTATTCTAGAAGGCATTTGGAGTAACAGGTCTCTGAGCTCAAATTGTCCTGTTTAATTGTTGCTAGTTTTGATTTCTTTGTTTCTTCTAGTTCTTAGAATCACAGAATCATAGAGTTGGAAGAGACCCCAAGGGACATCAAGTCCAACCCCCTGCAATGCAGGAACACATAAAGCACTCCTGACAGATGACAGTTGAATGAGTTGCTGTAATAAGACTTGCTTAGTTTATTCTTCATAGTGGATTAAATATCATTTTTGATGTTGGATGTGTTATATTGTTAGACAGTTTTGTGGATTTTGCTGCGAAATAATTGGATAAGTATTTTAAATAAATTCTCATGCATCTTGCTTTTGATGGGGGGAGAGAGAATATCTCCACCTAAGAATTTGTATTTTGATGGAGACACTTGAAATAGTTTGCTTTGCTTTGGAAGGCTCACTGAGTATGACAGCCTTTTGCCTCTTTGCCTGCTGTCTGAGCAGGCACTTTGCAAAAAGAAACTTGATCTTGTCTTTCATAGTGACAGCCAGTAACATTTGAATTCAGATAGTATTTTTAGACTTCATCGTAAGTGACTACAGCTGATTGGGTAGTTGGCAGAAATCTTAAACTCTCCGTGCCATCACGTACAGTTACTTGGATATGCTAATTCAACAAAGCAGGTGTAATTTTAGATCTGCTTGGCAAACGTCACTTTAGCTTTGCATTCTAATGGATGGGAAAAGTCATGGCTACTCCAGTGACCTCTTTGTCCTTTTTAACTGCATGACTTCCCTTTGCGCTTGTGTCTGAATTCCAGAAGTGCTGAGCCAATTTTGACCAATATCCTAAACATATTGAAGAGCATTAATTCATTAAACTACAAAGTGACCCTAGTATAGGAAATTGGGGAAGCAGAACAGGTCATTGAGCTCAAGGATTAGCACTCCTGCTTCTTAAGAATACTTGCATCTTCTTCAGAAGTTTGTAAAGATGCTTCTAATGTTCCTGGCAGCAACAATCCTGAGCAGCCTCCTCTGTCATCAGTGTCATGTTTGTCATGTAGGTGTTGTTTTCCTGAGTAGATGTTTAACGGTTGTCTACTTAGAATGTAAGATATTTTCCAGAGTTTGTTTCCAGTGTAAACTTTTGTGTGTATGACTGGCAAGGTTTCCTTTGGTAATTTCTTGATAGTTGTTATTAAAACTCTTTATATGAGATCTGAGCCCTTGAAGTGCCTGAGAATGTATTTAGAGGAATGGACCCAGTCACATCTCACATTACATTTCAGACCTCCTTACATTCCTTGTCTTTAACTGCTACTTGGCATGTGAGAATGCTGATCCATGTATAAAATGTGTGAAAGTATATAAATGTATGCATTTCATTAATCACAAGTTCTGTTAGCTTTGAACAGTTTTGCTTTCCATTTTAAGTGTATTTGGGCATTGTTATTTTTTCTTGGAAAAAGTTATGTTTGAGCACGTATATTATTAATGTCTTGCAGCATACACATGGGCAGGAATTGAAACTTTTCTTCCATCAGAAGGGGGTAATATCGTTGCTGACTCCCTCCTCCAACATCACACTATCCACAGTATTCCTGAGGGTTTCTGAGGAGCACGATTTCAATCAGCTACGGGGGAGGGAATGAATCTTCAAAAATCACCCCCCTTCCGCTGGTAGAAGTAACAAGACAGAAGAAAATGATGTTGTGATTCGGCACCATTGCCTGTTAGTCATTGTACTCCAATAATGTCTCTGTTTGAAATTATGGAGGTCTTAAATTTGACCCGACAAAAAATAAAGTAGAAAAAGGAAAGGGTCATTCATACTAATGCTCTTAATTGTAATGTTACTGAGCTATACCTTAATTGGCGGTCCCCTGTTCTTCCACTGTATAGCAGTTCACACTCTGGCAGCTTGTTCTAGAGAGAATGTTTTATTCTGAGTAAAGTTGTACCTGATGTGATCAAATAACCTTATTTTGCTTTTCTTGAAATTCATGCATAGCTGCCTTGGGGGTATGTTATACCAAAAGGCTGTCAATTAAGTCTATAAAATAAATAATAAATACATGAACGATTGGTGTATCATTTAGTACAAATATCTAGATGAAAAATTGAACAGTATTGACTTGTACTGATATTGTACTTGATCACAGTTTATAAATATTTTCTTACAATGCAAGAACTTGATCAAAGGTACACTTCAATTAGGCTCTTACAAAAACAGATCATAGCTAAAGATATGAATAGAAGTGGAAATGGTATGCTGAACAGTTAGAGCTCTGCTTCAGTTTTTAATAAAACATCATTTATGAAGGTTTAGGAAATGTTAATTATTTGCTTTCTTTCTTATAGGGATGGGGTAATATATTTCAAGAGTATTCACCATGGTTCAAGAAAGAAAATGTATATTGTGCCACATCATATACAGCTCAAAAAAGGTAAAATTAAAACTAGTAGAATAGTATTTTTTCAATAATAGAAGTTCTGTGAATTAACACTTTGTCCTTAGTCCATATAAAATACTATATAATAATCATAACTGTAATATGATCAAGCACTTAAATGTGTGTTTGGCTTACACAGTAAATGAGAATGCTGATGCTCACCTAAGATGGTAAGCAAGGGCAGAATTAACTGATTATTGTGTATACAAGTCATTGAAAACATTTGGAGGAGCAGTACTCAATTAAAGTCGTCAAGCTATTTGTATCAGTCTCAGGGCCAAACTAGACAGTAGTGTGTCCCCAGGTCCTCCACATGATGCCATTGTAGAGTTTGTTTTAACTTTTAAAATCACTGGGGGCAGTCCTACTGGGGTAAGCACACTGGGGCGGGAGAGACAGACACCCCTCATCCTCTTACTCCATGCCCCCAACTGGATTTGAAACCCATGTGAGAAGAAAAAACCTTTTTAAAAAAGTAATTCTGCTTTATGTACTTTTTACTCCTGATGAGGTACATGTGTAATTTGTAGGGATTTTAATGTGTTTTTAGTTTGTATTTATTTATTGTATATTGTTGGTCAGTTTTTGCCTCTGTACTCTGCCCAGAGCCCTCTGGGGATTGGGTGGTCTAAGAAATACAATTAATAATAATAATAATAATAATAATAATAATAATAATAATAATAATAATAATAATAATAATAATAATAATAATAATAATAATAATAAAAGACACAAATTGAAAAGTCCTACAATGACCCTAAGTGCCGTCTCTGCAAAGAGGGTGATGAAACCGTGGAGCACATCATCTGCTGTTGTAAGAAAATAGCCCAAACTGACTATCTCGAGAAGGCGTCACAATAGGCTGACTGCCCAGCAATGGTGCACTGGGACAGCTGCAAAATCACGGCCTACCCTGTAGCAAGACAATGGTACGAGCACAAGCCAAGAGGAAGATCACAGAAATGGAAGAAGCAAAAATACTCTGGGACTTTAGAATGCTGTCAGACAGACACCTGGCACACTGCTTACCCCCCCAGACATAACGGTGGTAGAGAGAAAAACATGTTTTAGGATCATAGATGAGCAACCCTGTGCCAGTTGATAGCACAAAGAATTGAAGGGACAAAGGGCTGGAAAAGATCACAAAATACAAGGACCTACAAATTGAAATTCGAACGATTGTGGCAAAAAAGAACAACAGTAATCCCACTAGTAGTGGGTGCTCTAGGAGGAATCCCAAGAAATCTTGAAAAACATCTGGAAAGCCTAAACTTGGACAGAACATCAGTCCACATGCTGCAGAAAGCAGCACTTCTAGGAACTGCACATATTCTACGCAAATACCTCTAATATCCTAGGTCCTTGGGAAGGACTCGATATTCAGAGATGAATTCCAGACACTTGTGCTGTGCTGTAATGTGAATAATAATAATAATAATAATAATAATAATAATAATAATAATAATAATAATAATAATAATAATAATAATAATAATAATAATAATAATAATAATAGTGGGTGGGTGGGTGTTCCAGACTGCAAAAAAAAGGCCTTCAGATCTCCTTCATCAGGCAGGACATTTAGAGCATTTATCCGAAATATTTATCACACATTCTCAACATAATGCTCTTGTAACATTCTTAATTCCACTTTTGTAATGAATAGTGATATCTGTTTGTTTGAACAAGTACAAAATTAAAAACAATTCTTTTAAAAAACTGACTGAAGGTGCACTATGTAGTATCCCTCCAATGTGATACAAGCAAAGCAGTATAAATGGGGTGCACAAAGAATCAGTCAAATCAAGGGAGCAAGGTTCCATCACACAATCCAAAGAAAAGTAAAATTAACACAAAGTCTTGGACAAACCAGAGTTTTTGTCTGGTATCCAACACCCACCAGGGAAACAGGCCTAAATTAGAATATGATCCAAGTCAAATGTTTTGCTGTGAAATAACTTTGTGGATGACACACGGGAGAAGACCTCTCATTCCAATCTTGGTCCTTAATAACAACTTTTTTTTTCTTTCATTAGAATTGACATAACTTCATGAGTAAAGTTTCCCAGAACTCTGCTTACAGAGGCTTTTCTCACCTTCTGCACAGGCTGTTAACAAAACAGGGACATGACTTCCAGAGCCAAATGACTGTGGTGTAATTACAATTGAACATGATTCAGATGAATTCAAATGCTCAGACACCTTTAGTCCTGTGCTTCTTGTGACTGCTCAGATGACCTTTGAAGGCTCTCTTTATAAATCCACTTCAGGCCACTGGTCCATCTAGTTCAGTATTGTCAGCTGATTTCTAGAAGCTATCCATCATCACAGGCAGAGAAAGATCTTTTCCCACTGGATACCTTCAACTGAAGATTGCAGAGATTAGATCAGTACTGGCTGTCGTTCCCTTATATGCAACTCCCATTCACTGCCAATGAGCTGTGATGCTTTTACATAAGAAGCTTGGGACTCCTCTGTTCTGTAGTTTAAGAGATACTGGAAGGATGTAGAAAATTATCTAGATACCATTATAAAGAAAATTAAAGAGGCAAAAAAGTGGAAATGTCACACTGCCCTCCCTCTTGCAAACATTTACAACAGAAGTGGGATCTTTGAAAATCTTCCAGTGTAAAAAAGGAAATAATTTCATTCATTTAGAAATACAGTTTTCCCTAGGTTTCACTGATAATTATGAACCGTTTTAAGCCAGATCTCTCTTCTCAGTGCATACACTACATATTTTTCTGCCTCTTGCTCTCTTGACTATCTTTCATGTAAACATTTTGCACTAAGATGTCTATATCCTATCGATATGAAGAACCAGTGGGGAAGGAGTAAGTCAGAAGCAAGGAGTAGAATGACTTTTTGGATAGGAGTCTATCATATGGCTGGAATGGAAATTGATCTGCAGACGCTGACTTGTTGGTAATGTTCTATGTACTGCTACTTTCCAACTATTTATGGCTTACGCTTTTTCTGTTTCTAGGAGATGGATGAGCATATGAGAAGTATGCTTCACCACAGAGAACTTGAAAATCTGAAGGGGAGGTATGCTTATAACTGTGCCAACTTCATTTTGATGCAACTTGATTCAGTGTTTTGAAACAAAATAGCCCTGTGTTATGGGTAGTGAATTATCTTTAAATGAAAGGTTTTCAATATAACATAGTATTGTTTTCCAGGATTTAAAAAAAGCTGCAATGAAAAGTTATTAATTGCAACGTAGTAAATTTCCCAGAGGATATAGTTGATGCTGCTGTCCTCCTGAGTTTCTCAGAACTGTTTTTAGAACTGTGCTCTGACACTTAAAATAATTAGCTAAACACGAAACCTGCATCTGTAATGATATCCATACATATGTCCATTGATTTCAAATGGCTAGATTTTTTTGGTTCACATGAATGTGTGTTTAGAAATCAGCTAATGAAAATCTGAATTTGATCCCCTCTGTTCACATAGATAATACAGTCACTAAAAATAATGGTGATCTCTGTTAATTGCTGGACATGAATACTATTCTAGTGCCTCACTGTCTGCAGAAGGGAAATGGAAAAGCAGCAAAAAGGAGATATAACTCAGATAATCTGACAGGAGCATCTTCCAGCCAGAAAGGTTAGCAGGCTTTCCTGCTAAAGAGGATTGTCTCAACCCCCCCTCTTTTCTGTTTTGTCAAGTTATTTTGCTTTTCTAACAGTCCAAATATTTCATCAACTTTTCCCGGACTAAAGTAAATACTTTGTCACTTGCAGTACTGTCAGGGGGTGATAGATCAACTCTGGGACCTTTTGGATAACATACCTGTCTTTCTTTGATCGGGCTTCAGGACTTGTTATGGAACAGCAATAGCTTTGGTGGCTCCTTTGATAGGGAGTCTCCATTTATGTATTGATAAGCGTAATTCTTCCCCTTTTGGTTTTGTTTAATCTCTTGTAAGCCTTTTGAGTTTTTATCCCCTTGAATATTGTGAAAATGCCTTGGACACAGAGAAGCCTATAATTTGGAGATGATAAAAAGCTTTCTTACTGGTTAACAACTAATAGCTAGTCTCAGCTGAACAGGTGGCAGAAGGAACTGAGGAAAAATCTGGGAGATGCTCATAGGCGTAGAAAAAAGAACGGCACAAAGTCTGAACTTCTGGAATTCAGCTGAAAATCACCATTTGCAAATACTGAATTTTTCTTTGTGAATGCAAAGTCCTATCATCATACTGAAATCGATTACCTTGGGAAAATGAAGTAAAAACCAATTTTCTTTTATAGCAGAAATAATTTTGACTTTATTAGGACCAGATGTCCATGGTGTTAGTCAACCAATTAGAGTTCCTAATGCTGTGCTTTTGGTGTCTGGTAACTAATCAGTACTTCTGCTGTCTAATATCCTGAGGTGATCTGGACACTAGGTAAAGCCGAGTGTATGAGCTCCCACTCTTTGAAAGAAGAGGAAGGTGATTCCATTCTCGTAGGTGGAGGGTCCTACTCCAATTCCTAGAAAACTGCCAAGGCTCTGTGTTCATGTTCCCAATTGGATGTGGAAGGGGTGCACCATTTGACCTTGCTGCACCTCCAAGAAATGTTGCTTTAGCACCAGCTGAAACATCACAAAATAGTCACTGAACTTAGCAGTCATCTTTTTCAGGCTTGATGTTGTGTTAATCAAAAATAGCAAGGGGAGGATATCTGTTATACGGCATGATAGAAAAGCACTAGTGTGGGTTGTGGAATAACTTCAGAAATGTGGGGAATGTCATTTCAGAACTAAAATAGAAACTTTGTTTGCTTTGATGGTTCATGACTTATATTGCAGGTTTGTAAGGGCCACCTCAAAATGAGGCTTGGGTCTGGTTAGTACCTTCATTTTAGTGGGATGATGTTTTCTGGAAATATTCTAATGATGCACGTTTCCAAGGATGCATGTTGTTTGTTTCCTGATTTGTCATAGCAAAATGTAGCACTTGGTCTCTTTTGACCAGTGTCCTGTGTAATAGCAGAACTGATAGTTCTAGGATTTCAAAAATTCTGGCCATTTGCACATGCATAATATTGATTGGTGTGAAACTATCACACGCAGCTCCCCATCCTGAATCTTGCTAAGTTCCAGGCCTGTTTGCTCAGACTCCTTTGAGGATGTGAGCTCTGTGTGTCTTTCTGTTTTCTCTGCTGTTGCTGTTTGCCTTGTGACATTTTGGGTGTCATTCTGTTTCTGCCCTAATTTTTAAGCTAGGTGTCATTTGTATGAAATTGGTGTTTTTTTATTTACATACACATTTACAGACCTTTTTTTTTTACTAGAAAGGGGATGAATCAGCCAACAAAAAAGTTTAAAAGAAAAGTATAACCAAAACACAGAGCCAGGAAAAAAAATAAGAAGCTTGGGTCTGGAGTTCAGGCTGCTTTGCTGCACCCGCATGGCTGAGAATTAACTCAGGTTTCATCACAAGAGCCCTGCAATTACAAGGTTACCCTAACCATTAAGGTTCGTGCGGCCACACCATTGTTTGCCCTACCAATAGGCTCCACCTGGTGCCTGGTGGAAGAGTACTGGAAACTTTCAGAAACTGCAACTGATGGGGCCATTCTCGGGATTTTAGGAGCTTTACTGGCTGCCCCTCTGATTCCAATAAAAAGAGTTTTTTAATGGCGGATTTGCAATCGAGCTGCTTTTGCTGTACAGCTGCTGGAAAATGAGGAAGACTTGCAAGCACATGGGTTTTCCTTAATTAGTGGGCAGTTCCATTTACTCCTTCAGACTTTCCTTCTTTTAATTCCCCCTTTCCTTTTCCCATTCCTGTCCCTGTGCTTTCCTTCATTTCTGTTTATTCCTCTTCTGTGTGTGTGTTGTGTTTTTTTTACAAAGCCAGGAGGAAGCTACCTCTTGCAGCTGCCATTTTTGGGTGGCACTCAACTTAAAGGTGCCCTCAGTCTCAAAAAGATTGGGGACTGCTGGCTGAAGGAGTACAAGCTTTTGGAAGATCATGAAAATCTGGTTTGGAAGATCATGAAAGTCTGGTTCATAACAGAGTAATGCTTGTTCTATCTTGCTCCTGTGAGGAAATGAAATGAACTGTTGGAATGGTCAGAACTGCCATGTGAGTTCATAGAGGGTGAGCCAGTCCCTCAGGTCCAGTTGGTGAAGCCCTTTAAAGTTAAGAACCATAAATGAACTCAGAAATAAATGGGTAGCCAGTGCAAAGATTCAAAATTGGAGTGAAATGAACAAATTACTAACTTGCAGTCTGTGAATTCTGAAGTAACTGAAATTTTCAAGTTGTCCTCAAGGGCAGCCCCATGTTGCACACATAAAAATCTTGAAGCAAGACTATTTTAATGGTGAAGTTTTTGGTAGCTTTATTGTATTGTTTTATTTGATTGTTTGTAAGCCATCTTCTTAGATCCCATGTTGAGAGAAAGGTGATGTAGATATATAGCCACACAAATAAAGATATGTTATGGATTTTTGTAGGATTGGAAACTTGATCCTGCTAAAACCCAGCCCCGGTTTACCACAACCTGGGGGTTGCGACCTCTTTGGCGGTCGAACAACCCTTTCACAGGGGTTGCCTAAGACCATCGGAAAATGGCCTTTTATATTTTATATATACCAATTTTATGGTTGGGGGTCACCACAACATGAGGAACTGTATTAAAGGGTCGCGGCATTATGAAGGTTGAGAACCACTGCTTTAAAGGGTTGAATAAATTCCTAAGCATGATATCGTGTTCAGGAGTTTGCTGGCCTCCTTTCTCAGACAAAGAAAGCAGGACTCAGAATAAATATCTTGTGTCTCATGCACATGTTCCAGAAGTGAAAACCCACGCGTTTCCTGGAGCAGTCCCTCAGTATCTCAGACATGTACCCAATCCAAATGGTGGCAGACTGTTGAAGTTCTGCTCAATCTAGGATGGGGGTGGGGACTGAACATGTCCCTGTGAATCCAGCATAGCCATTAGAAGCACGTCTTTCTCACCCAGCCCCATGCAACATCATTGAATAGGTTGAAAAGCCCACCAATGTATTATTGAATCATAGGTTAGATGTGTTTGTAATTTTAAACACATAAAGCTGCCTGATTCTGAATCAGACTACGAGTCCCTCAAGGTCAGTATTGTCTACTCAGACTGGCAGCAGCTCTCCAGAGTCTTAAGTCAAAGTCATCCACATCTCCTACTACCTGGTCCTTTTAACTGAAGATGCCAGGGATTGAACTTACGATCTTCTGCATGCCAGGCAGAGGCTATTCCACTGAAACACAGCCCTTCCCCTATATCACTTAATCACCAATTAAGCTTTAGAGTGGACCTTTCTTTTCCTCCTTCCTTCCTGCACTGTCCAAAAAACTGTTGATGGGGAATGCTCAGGGAGGATATGGGATATGGCATGGTGAGGGTCTGCAGTGGGAATTAGCAGAATTCCATCCCTTGAAAAGACCTTCTGCTTGCAAAAATGTGGGGGTTGGATCCAGCCCATTGCATTGCCTTATCAGAGTAGTATGAGAGAGGTGTGCTGTGTTTCATAACGTAAAGTTCCGTGGATCTAAACCGGCCTCCTTACTACATGCCTTTCATTTTCTGTATCCATATAGACCACTTTAAAAATGGATTGGAAAAGGGCATGGAGGTCATAATACGTCCATTACAATCACAGTAGCTAAAAATGGAGCCTCCATATTCAGAGGTGCTATGCCTCTGATTACCAGGGACTTAGAACAAGTGGGGAATGTCTGTCTGTGATGTCCCATCTGTGAGCTTCCTAGAGGTATCTGTTGGAAACAGGACTAGGTGGGGGACTAGGGGCTATACTTCATTGGCATGCACAGTGTCCAAAACTGGAGTAAATGAATATAAACTCTTCTAGTAACCATTGAAGTGAGATGCCTTCTCCCTCTGTCATTATAATCGAATAAAGCTGAATGCCTGCAAATTGGATGTGTGAAGCAGATGACCAAATTAGAGACATTTCCCCATGTGCCTTCTTTGGATTCAAGTGAGGCCTTTGTTCACTCTTTGAATCCAGTATATCTGACCTTGTGTTGGCACTAAGACTCCATCTGTTCCATTGCTGAACAGCTGAGCGGTGGTTGCCCTGACACCAGAGTGTCATCAACATTAACTTTAGCAGTGTAACCTGAGCTTGCTTATTCCAGATAATTTTTAGAATCATATTTTACATTGTCTGATTCTGAATTTTTGCAGACTGCTGAGTCTGCTATCAGTTTGTGTTCTTTATGGTCCTATCTGCCACATAACTTTTGTTTTGTCATGTTCTTGTGTTTTGTTTACCTCTCCCCCTTCTATTCTCTTTTGCTGTTCCATTTTATTTAACATTCATATTTGAGCAGCTGTGAATGTGTCCCACTTTATCTCTGTGGTATCCTTACTGCAGTTTTAAAAAGTTATAATATATTGGCATAACACTGCTTCTGTGTATTGCATGGCATATTTAAAAGAACCCCTTGGTGCTTGGATTTTCTGTTACTGGTCTTGCTTGAAGCCCTCCCTGTCTCAATCCAGACACAGTTCACTTCTCATGCAGTTAAAGGGATGTCCATGGGATGTCCACTTGGGAAACATCTCCACTCTCATTTGGGAGCTGGACAGCTGAGGCTGTACTAAAGTTCCCTTCATATTTTACTCTGCATGAGGAGACTAGCAGGGGCCAGGCCTGTGCCCAAGCTGAGAAGCAAGCTGGGATCTCCTGCACAATGTCGGCTTAATATGATGTCTGGATCTAGCCTAAGAGATTATTACTTTGTTCTCTGGCTAATGTTGGCCAGCAGCCATCTTTACAGAGCATCATATGTCGTGCCAGCATGCTGGCATGCTGAATATTAAACTCATGAAGACTGGATTTATTTAATACGCGGTTGTCGGGATTTCGCCAGCGGCCGTGGTCCGGCGACGAATCATGTTACCGTTTCGTCTGCATCTGCGAAACTGGCATCTTCAGAGGTTAATATTATCACAGAGAGGCCTGTGATACACCTCTAAAGATCTCAACCGATGAACCGTTAAGAACAAAGATCTGCCAGGACCATGGCACCACCTGATCAGCCAGCTCCCGCAACAACCTCAATAAACCATGAAAGAAACCTTCCGACAGTACATTAAATGTAAATCTGGGGACTGTGAAATATATAATTTTATTTTACTTTTCTGTTTGCTATAATTCTGTGGATTATATCATACTTCATTAATGGAAAACTTTGGCTGAGAGCTAATGTGTGTGGGGGATATTGACACATTTTTTGTTTGAATGGCAGGAACTCCCACTCCCTACCCCCAATGCCATGTTACAGATTGCTTCAGGAAGTTTCTCTTATTTCAGAATGTTCTTCTGTGTATGAGCGTGCTTTTCAGGGAAAGGAAGGCCAAAACTGCCTTGAGCTTGCTGTTGCCCAGTTCTCCAGATTGTGGTCTTCCTATTTATATAGGAATTAACTGAAAGTGCAAGTGAAAACCCCTTTGAAAAGCCTTACTCTTTATTTAACATGCAGCTGGCCTCTCTTGCCAAAGCATGCCGAAAGCCATTAGTCCTAAAACCTTGTGAGTGGGTGAAAGATCTCTTCCTTGGTTTTGCCTTTCACATTTTTAAAAATTGCAGAGGTGGAAGAAGATTCTTAGGCCTCATTTCCTTTGATGGAGATTCCTCACAAAATACTGAAGATGGCTGCAACCCCGGAGATGGGGATTTCTGCCACTTCATTAGCAAATATTTCTGTTGAAGTGATTTCACAGCTGTACTGAAAGCCACGTTACCAAAAGACAATGGCATGAAGCTTTGATGTAAAGTAAAATGCCTAAAATGTATGCTTGCCTTTCTTTGAAAATAGATGATTAAAAAAAAGACTCAGATGTTCTTGGTACAATGATTTCCAATTAGTTAGTTAAAGAAAGCATGTCAATGAGGAGCCAATATGGGTGATGGAGATGTGTCTTGAACAAAGGGAGAGCTTGTGACATGATCTTATAAGTTTTGCAGGTGAAGCTCTGGGGTGACTCCAGCTACTCTGCTCAACGAAGCTAGAAACGTTCCTCCATCTGTGGAAGGCTTTCTCCAACTTATGGGGCTGTAATGGAAGGATATCTTCAGACTTTGCAGAGCAGCATGGCTAGAACCGCTCCACTAAGTTTAAAAAATGTATTCATCCCTTCACTGAAGCTGCATTCAAAGGTGATAGTTAACTGGTTCAAGAAGAATGAACACAGTTTATTGCTTGACTCACAAATCCTTGTTCCCCCCATCCTTGGCTTGTCATGTGAAGAATCAGTCTGCTTACCTGTGGTGTACAAATATAGATGCATGAGTTAATCAGAGTTAGCGCCCCCCCCCCCCATCATTAACCAGGATTCCAAACCAGAGTTTAATTGACAGGCCACCAACTTATTGCCTTTGGATGCCATGGCTCCCTCAAAATGCTTTCCTGTGCCTTCTAAGTGGTTTTAGAAAGTGAGCAGGACCAGGTGGAGCTCTTCTCAGTGACCTTTGGAGACCTGATTGTGAAGATTTAAAAAATATGTTGCTTTGACTGCAGCTGACATCACAGCACAAGGTTCTGCACTGTGTGACTGAAGGTACACTGTCTGTAAGCAAGAAAATACTTTTATAAACAATATGGTATCCTTTTAAGCAGAGCTTCTGCCTAAAATGATGAAGAATTTCTATTAGAGTTACACATAACCTCCCTTCCTGTCATTTTATGGATGATTTCACCTCCTACAGCAGCCATTTTGTTTTCATATCCTGTGTCAAAATTCTAAAGATACCTACAGGCTCAGAAAGGTTAGGGACCCCTAAACCAGAAACCACATGTATGGAGGAGAAAATAACTCTGCATTTGTACCCTACATGCCTGTTCTGATGTTTAATCATAGTTCTCCATGTCTGAAATGGGGACGTGTGAGGAATGTTTGCAAGCCTGGTACCCAGCTCGATTTGTGCTTTTCTTGACTCTAGTTAAATGATGTCTGAGTGCAACAGGTATCTAAGTAGAGTTTGGAGCATGCCGTAATGTTAGAAGTATATACTCTGGAGCAGTTTCTTTGTTGGATATCACTATATTACAGAACACCATCATAGTATGTATTAACTGCTTTCCAGCCATTTTCTTTCAAATGGAATATCCTTATTTTTGCATGTGGGTTGCTCAGACAGTGCAAGGATTGCAAGCCTGTCAGTCTTTGCTGAAATCGGAGTGTGGCCACTTGTCTGACACAGTTGTTGGCTTCTTCCAACTGAAACAATTTTGTGCCCTTAGGGATAATCCCTTGCAAAGTAGAGAGTGGACTTCACATGCGTCTTCTGAACCAAATAAAGTACAGTGAACTGGAGACTCCCTCTCTTCATTTGCTGCGCCATGGGAGTCCTTGAATTCCAGGCCACTGTGCCAGCTGTCCCAGTTCAAGTTTCGCTTTGTTAGGATTGGTTGCCGGAGTGTTTTCTCCCCTCCCTTCTGCTGACTTTCATTGGAGGGCGAAAGCTGAGACTGAGATTAAATCTAGACTCTGTCACTGGGTTTTCTCAGTGCAGCTGGCACCATGGAGGTGCTTCAGGGCGGCTTCTGCTAGCTCTGCAAGCCCTCCACTCTGCCGCCACCTCCTCAATGTTTCCTCTGACAAGGTTTTGAGTACAACAATCCAAGAAGAATTCCAGCTGACACTGATTATCCCCACAAGTCTCTTACCTCTTGATTGTTGGAAAAAAAACCTGAAACCTTAACAAGAACTAATCAAAACCAGCTAATCTGCTTAAGAAAAAAGTGATAAAAGTTTTGCGAAGCTGAAAAGAACAACCAATATTACTGTTTGGGCTAATAGATCTTATATATGATTGACCTGCAACTTGCCCATTCAGAGGAAACTGAGTCAGAGCAGCATTGTTTGCCATGCCTGTGGGAAGAATTGAATGTCCACGTTCTCCATCTTTCCCCAGGGACAGCAACCATGAGTGCCAGGTGTGTCGGGTGACAGTGGTGGGCTTGTCAGCATACGCTAAGCACATTTCCAGCCAGCTGCACAAAGACAACATTGAAGCCCACGATGGAGGTGAAGGGAAGGAAGAGACTGAAGAAGAATACTTTGACAAGGAACTCATCCAGTTAATCAAGGAAAGAAATGAGCAGAACAGGTGAGTGTACCTATGTTTTAGTAGTTCAGTAGTGTAGGAGTTCTTTGTATAGCTCTGTGACTGTAGGAAAGTGATGGCAAAGCTGTTTGGAGCACTTAGTAGAGTCAGCCATTGCCTACTGTTGTAAGAATCATTTGAGCTTGATAAGTTACTATTTTTAGTATACAACTTTTCATATTTGGTATGTAGCCTTTGAATCATGCTTTTCAGGGCAGAGAACTGTTGAAAGTTGATCCTAATACAAGCAGTATAACAGAATGTTGATTTGATTTTGTAGCTAGCAGATGATTTTTTCTTGTGTACATAGCTGTACAAGTGTACTGAGGTCCTTTCACAAAATATTGTGTTCCTGGTTTATACTGTGAATAGCCTGATTAGACCTTCTGCAGATGATGCCGTATCTGCACCTGTAGCATTGACGCTGCACCTGTAGCATTGATATTTTGTCTGTTAGAAAGGCATTGTATACTGTATTTCAGAGTTATGAAGGTATAAATATGTACCTATTTAATAGAAATTATATAATTGTAAAACTTCTTAGAGGCAACTTAGTCCTATAAAACTATGTTGCTTATAACTTTTTGCTCTATGGTTCTGAGAGCCTGGAAAAAAACCTTTAGTTCACCTAAATTCATTTTCAGTCCAATGCATTTGGATCTTGAAGCTCTGCTCCGTGTATGTTTCGGTTACATTAGATCCTCGATGTATTCACATATCAAGTTACAGCCTGTCTTTGAAACATTTGTGAAGCGTGCATTGCTTGAATCATGTTACATTTGTTAGTATTCAATTTAAAGACCAAGGGTCAAGTTTTGTTATGTTATGCAACTGTTGCTTACTCTGGGGTGTATGCAAGATCTTGCTGTGTGAACAGAATTTGCCTCTTTTTGTGTGGGGGTTCTACTGGCTTCTCCTACTTATAATGCCCTGTACCCTAAATAGGATTTATGAGGGTTCCTTCTAGAACAACTGTCTGGAGGAATGCATGCTACAGATCCCCGTTGCTCTACCCTTCCACATGAGCACAGTACCTTTTGATCTCTGGATCCATCAGTTCTCTTAATTATGTATTACCCATACTGGTCATTGTTGTAATAGATGTAATTCTTTCTATAACCAGAAAATATATTTTATATATTATGGTACTGGGATTTTCTAAGAGGTGTTTAAAATTTCCTGATAGTGTCATTCTTGGCAGGTATCCTAGAGAAGAAGGTTATCCTAGAATTGTTAGCGATACTTTGCATAACCTTCTGTCCTCTAATCTTAGTTAGTAGCTGATTAAATAAATCATGTTAGGAGCTGATTAAAAAGCTCCAGCCGCTTAGACGCAATCCTTGTGATTGACTTTTCTCCTTGGAATTTGCAGTGATCCATAAATTTCAGCGATCATTCAAGGCCATTTATGGAGCTACTAGAGACTTTGAGAAGAGTCAGAGTTAAAAAGGGATATGGAAATTGAAACCATAAGCATACCCGTGATCAGGAGTTGTGAAGAGGGATGCCATAGTGTGAAATGTTCCTGCCCTCATGGCTCCAGTATCCTACAGGGAGAAAAGAAAAACGGCCTTTGGTACATTTTGAATATTCTGGCCTTGATTTTTACAGGATAAATTAGCTCAGGCAATGAGACCGATTCTACTCTGTCCTTGGAAAGTAGTGACAATGCTACTTTATTAGTTTCTTGACAAGCCTAAATCGAGTCCTCTGTTTAGACTGCCAAAGCATACGAGTTATAGAAAAATGGTCTTGTAGGCATTGTAATAAACATGATTCTTGTCAACTGAAAGTATGCCTTGCCTACCATGGCTAGAATAAACCTTTGTTTAATGTTCTTCAGGAACTCATGCTGCTTTTCTTACATATCTTCTGTATGTAATATTTCATAACTGCAGGATCATATTCTATTAACTAATTCTGATTCTTCTAATCTCTGTTGTAGTATACAGTGGCAGTACAAGAAAACTGGTGTTCTCGACAGTATAAAATAAATCGTATCAAATGGTTCTAAAGAACTAACAGTCTGGATGCTAGGTTTTGGGAGGGGGAGTTAGTTGCAAAAGGCAAACGGGCTTGCAAAATTACGTTTTGCCTTCCTTAAAACCTTAACCTATAATCACAAGTGCTCAATTACATGGGAGAATATGGGGAATTTTTCACCTTATTTCTGCCACTTACAGAAGGATTTCTTGGTTTCCTGAAAAATTTGGCCATGCCAAAAAATAAGTAGCCTTTTTGGCAGTGAACAGATAATGTTTAACAGATACGTTACTGACATCCTAATCCTTTTTTGAGTAACTCTCATACCAAATCCCCAAACTATTTTTTGAACTTGTGAGTAGAAAGGTTGTATAGTGGCCGTTTGTGAAAGAGAAGCAGAAATTTATGGAAAGGTATTGATGATGTAAACATACTTGTAGATTTGAAATGGGTAACTGCCATGTTCTCAGGAGGCATGCAGTTCTCTAGAAAACAGTCCCATTGCCAGAAAAGTAGTTTGCCATGTCGGCTAATGACTTCATGGATGGTTGTACTCTAATAATGTTGAGGTGTCATATAGCAGTTAAGGCATCACAGTTCAAGGAGCTAGATGTCTGAAAAGCTGCCAGTCATTCATATAGCCATTTTTTTTAAAAAAATGAAAAGATAGATCTCCAATCTGCATTTCAAGTAGTCACATGGAAGCAGATCTTCTCTAAGCAAAACTGCTAGAATCATGGGGAAATTTTCAGCCTGGCTTCCTTCGCCCTTTCCAAAATTACGTTATGGGAGGGTGGGATCCTTGGATAGGCATAGTTGGGATATGCAGATGGAAA
This sequence comes from Sphaerodactylus townsendi, assembly GCF_021028975.2. NCBI lineage: Eukaryota > Metazoa > Chordata > Lepidosauria > Squamata > Sphaerodactylidae > Sphaerodactylus > Sphaerodactylus townsendi. Next base: position 123,211,874 of record NC_059426.1, read on the forward strand.
ACCATCCCTGCCCTAGTTGATCAGAAAGGTCTTCCATAAGCTGGAGAAAGTTAGCATCCAAGCTGTAGAGAAAGCAAAAAAGGATTTATCTTTCATGTATTTGACAAAGCAGCCTAGAGATGCATTTACTTACTGAAGTTTACTTACCTACTTACTTATTTTACTTACTTATTTTTACTTACTGTTGGGCTATCTTCTTTTCTATGAGGCTAATGAGGGCTGCAGAGTTTTAAATGAAACTAATAAGCAGTAGATGGAGATGCTCAATAAAAAGCTTGTCCAGGCTGCTTCCCTAGGACTTCACTCAGCCAGGTTGGATTTCTATGGCCCAGGCAACAATTCCTGTTTGTCATTAGCAAACAAGTAACAAAATGCAGATTTACATCAGTCAGAGAGATTTGATTTAATCTTTTCACTTTTTTAAAAAAGTGAACACTTACTGAGAGTGAATTGGGAATAGTCACTAAATTTTAAAAAAAAGTTTGTGTCTTTATAGGACAAGTGAAGCTTGCCATGGGAACCATGAAACTGAAACTGAAGACAGAAGAACACAAAGACGGGAAGATGATAGAACTTATCAAGACAGAGAACCCTATGATTCTTCCTCACGGTACCATCGTGGGCCACCTCCAAGAGACTGGAAATGGGAAAATGATGGCTTCTTAAATTCTAGGCAAGGCAAATTTGCACATTCTTCAAGGAACCCAAATAACAGGCATCTTGGCAGCCAGCGAGGAAGGCCTGGGTGGCATCAAAATAATCCCGGAGTGCCTTCAAATCGATATCATAACTATGGGAATACTGGAGGTGCCTGGCATCAGAATTCTGGAGGTAAGCCATCAGGTTGGCATCATGGTGGCAGAGGAAGAAATCCCAACTGGAATTCTGAAGGGAAAAGTAGTTTTTCAAATTGGCAGTCCAAAAGCTCTGGAGGTAACTGGAAACTAGGTCAGCAAAGTGGAGGTGGCTGGAATTTTGCAAGAAATAGAACTGCAAATTGTAACTTTCAAATAGACAATTTGGAGGTTCCCTGGTTTCAAAGCAAGAATATACAAGATAAATTTAGTGGAGAAATGTATGCCTGGCAGTGGCAAGATAATGGATCTGGGGTCCCTTATATAGGCCACATGAATGAAAATGACAGTAGGGATAGCTTATTGGATTTCACTAGTGATCAGCTTCCTTCGGATGGGTTACTGAATTTTAGTACTTCTGTTCAGCCAGACGGCAAGGCCTCTAAAATAAATGGAAAGTGCAGCAGCCCTTCTCGAGAAAAGGCAAGTCGTTGGGCTCCGTATCCCTCTCAGAAAACTGTAGAACTGCCTCCATTGTCTGATAAGAATGTGAATAAAGTACCAGAGAAAGCAGATTCTGCCTGTCTGTCATCATCCTCAACTCCAAAATGGACAGATCCTAAAACCAATGACCCAAAATTTAAAAAATGGGAAGAAAGTTTTTCAGTATCCTCCAGTTCAAAAAAAGCATCCTACAAACCTGTGCCATGCAGAGAGCCTACTGAATGCACCAGTGGAAAAAAATCAGACCAAGCAGAAAGCAGAGGCCACAGGATGCCATCCCTGAAGTCTCCACTTCTTGCTATTCCAGATTTAAAGCCATCTTCTCAAAAGAGGAGCCCAAATAATCTCTTGAAACATGTACAGCTTTTATTATCCTCTGGAGAGTGTCAGAGTCAGCTGAATGCTTTAGACATAGAAGCTAATAGTTCTTCCTCTTATGAATCTAGGCTGAACAATGAATATAATGATTCGGAAGGCATCAGAAATGTGTTAGACAACAGTGAAAGCCTAAGTGATGTATTATGGAAAGCCGAACAAGAACTGAAGAGTAGCCATTCTTTGCCAACTGCTCCCTTGAGCCCTTATACAATAAGTCGTGGAAATCAAGAATGGAGTACTGTGGGACCTGTACATTCCCTGCTTGAGTCCCAGGTAGATAGGTTGGAGGAAGAGAGTTACAGAGACATAGCAGGAACCAAAAGTGCCCCATCAAATATTTGTTCATCCCATGAACCCAGAGAAACTGACAATACTGCAACAAAAAATGTTCATCCCCCAGGAGAATCAGGTCATATTGACAAAAACTCTTCTGAATTCCAAATGGAGTCCGTAGAATACCTCTTACACTGTCAACACAACTTAGATGGTGACTTGAAAGCAACCCAGGAAGAGGACGGGGAGGAAGATATTACAAAGTCAAGTGATCATCCTGAAGAGGAAGACTATGAAGCTCATTTAAATCACGAGCTACAAAAAGGTGCAGGTGGGCAGCCTTCTGGTCCTCTCCTCCCTGAACTGAGTAAACTTGGCTTTCCAGCTTCTCTCCAAAGAGACTTGACGTGGCGTGCCAGTTTGAAGAGCAAAACTGGCGCACATCTACCAGAGCCCAACCTCAACAGTGCAAGGCGCATTCGGAATGTTAGCGGCTATCGAAAGAGTGAGTCAGAGAAGGAATCGGGGCTCAAGCCGACCTTAAGGCAGATTATTAGTGTCTCTCGTAGAAATGTCAACTGGGAGCAAGTCATTCAGCAGGTGACAAAGAAAAAACAAGAGCTTGGCAAAGGTTTACCAAGGTTTGTAGTCCATCAGCCTTAAATATGGTTGTTACCATACAGTGGTTGTTTATATATTGCTTTTCAATATGTGCTGTCAAAGCAGTCTATACAAAAAGATAGGACAATTAACTCATAAGAAAACTAGCAAAATGCAAAAAAGAGCAAATAAGAGCAATGATAATGCTTGAATTAGATTAAGGGATAACAAGGGGACACCTGGCTCTGCCTTTCTTCCCTCTGGCTTCTGAAAAAAATGATTGATCATACATCACATTTTTGTGGTAAGGAGCAAAATCAAAGCAGGTAAAGATGCTAGGAACTGGATTGAAGCATATAACATTCCACAGACAGACATCCAAATAGGAAATAAATTCAACATTTAAAAACTGTTGAGAGTGAAAAGTTGAAAATGTTGTATGGAAGGAGAAAGATGTGGCTGACCTTGCATTTTACAGTGGAAAGATACACTTTTAACTAGTCTGATATGGGAAATAGTGCCAGTATAATAAGAATTTTTATTTATTTTAGATAAATAACACATGCATAAAACTCTAAAGCACATGCATAAAAATATTTTTAAATCCCAATGTAGTCCCCCTCTCTCCCCCCCCAGTAGCAACACTAAATGAAAAGAAGGGAAAAACACACACACAAAAACCTATACATATACACGGTGACCTCCAGCTGCCGCACTAAGGATCCAAGCATAATTCTAGCTCTGTACTTATAATTAATATCTACATTTGTTTCACTTTCAGTCATTTTATTAATTTATATTTTATTATATGGGGTATTTGCTGTGTTGCTGTCTTTAAAGACAAGGCCTTACTTGTAAACTAAAGCACTTTACAATCCCAGTATTGGTCTATGACTGTAATAAACTGATGATGAACCCCCTGTATATGGATTGAACACTTTTTATTGGTTCTTTCCAGTTATAATAGAATAAAACATTCCAGCTGGGGAAATTCCAGGCCTGCATCAGGTAAAGGTAATCTAGTTGGTGGCAGTGTAAATGTAATGTAACTGGTGGTGAAATGATTGCTTTATGTTACAGCCTGAACTGGGAATGTTTCAAAAAGTCTTTCTCCTTGCATCAGCATATCTGGATCCAGCCCACTAACCATAGATGAGGGCATTAAACATAGTTTATTTTAAAATAGGTTTGTGCAGAGGGATAAGGGATTTAGGATGAGGAGACTGCTTCATATTGGTTGTTTAACAGACATTGATGTGCAAGGTTGTTTTCAATATTGATATTGCAGTTTCAGCTGCATCTTCCTAACTACCACACTTCCAAGACAGAATCTTGGCTATTGTGGGTTTTGGGGGCTGTGTGGCTGTGGTCTGGTAGTTTTAGCTCCTAACGTTTATGAGTGAAACATTAGCAGCTAAACTACCAGACCACGGCCACACAGCCCCCAAAAACCACAACAACCAATTGATTTCAGTTGAAAGCCTTTGACAGTACACAGAATTTTGGCATTTGAACCAGAAAAAATAGGACACTGGTAGAATGCTATAAGCCTAGTTAGTCAGATTTGCTTCAGTAGGTTTCTAATGTTCAGACTGAAGGTACGAATGGTGATAAACTATTGGCAGATTTTAGTATTGTAAATTTAATCTGGCCATCCTTGGTAAGAAATAGATACTCTTCAGAAAGCCGTCTAGTCTGCTTCTGTCCTTTGTGCAACATTTAGATATCCTGATTAATTAAATGAAAGCATTGTTTACATGTTCTTTCACAAAAAGGACTCTGCGGTTTCTTCCATACATTTGTGTAGTTTCAGTTTTTTGGAAAGCAAATGTAGTACCACTGCTGTGTATTGATCAGGATGTTTTGTTCACTGTTCAAGGTTCATTGTTAATCATTTGATCTTTTGTCTGTTGCAGGTTTGGCATTGAGATGGTCCCTCTCATCCAAAATGAACAGGAGGGTCTTGGGCTGGGTGAGGCGCCTGATCTCACCCCTCTTGAAGGATTTCACTGGGAAGGGATCTCCGTTGGCTCCCCTGGGCCCATTAGAAAGCGTAGCCTCTCTGAAAGTAGCGTGACAATAGAGAAGACAGCTTCTGCTTACAGTTTCTTTGACAATCATGGCCCATTGAGCAAAGGCAGTGAGCAAAGGCAGACCAGTTCAGTTTCTGTCACCGAAGGCACAACTTCTGAGTTCCAACTGTATACAGATGCTCTGCCTTGTGTGAAACAAGAGGCCTCTTCTCTCCCTTCATCACCATTCAAAACTGACTCCATTGCCAATAGTAGGAGGCTAAGCTTACAGACCCCCCCTGACGTTAGCAGCCTCGCTGCACGTAGTGCAAAAGAAATCCAGAGAAGCCCAGAATACAGAGCACATCTGTTTGAAGGCCAAGATATGCTAGAAAGTCCAGGGGAAAGATACTGTTTGGCTTCAACTCTTTCTACATCCAGCACGGTCGATGCAGCCACTGATAGCAGCTATACATCTGGCAATGAACAGAATGACAGCCAGGGAGTTGGCAAAAAACGAAGAGCAACCGGAGTAAGTTGTCTGAATATTGTTAGCCATTGTAGGTTGGTTTCAGCAATCTATTGGCACTTTTTGCTGATAGTTATGGATCATCCCCACTTTCTCCTCCCTCTCACAGTCCTCTTTAACTCTAGAGAAGCTTATTCCCAAGCTTGTGGGGTCTGTACAGAGCAATAGCCACATGGGCAAGGGAAAGAGCATTAAATTACCATTTCTGCATATGGAAGATTAATCAGAGAGCAATTTTGCACTTTCTCCTTCCTCATTGCAGCCTGCCAACCTGTGTGGTTATTTTCTCCACAAGACCCCAGCCCTGGGAATAAATTTTCCCTGGACCAGAAAGAACTGCTGGAGGGAGGGCCAAGCCAGGAAGATCTGTAGATGTTTCATTTCTTTATTTAAAACTTTTATTATCTGCCTTTTTACCTTGTGGCACTTAAGGCGGCTTACAATATAAATATAGTAACAGTTATACAACACATAAAAGATGGCAGTTTAAAATCTCAGGGCTGCTAATTAGAAATAAAAACCGAAATTAGTCTTTGTTGTTGCTGGACTTTCTGCTGAATTCATCCCAGTTCTTCACTTTTAACCTCTTAAATCTTCCAGTGGTTCCAAAAAGGCCAGTTTGTTTCTGGGCTCAATTCAAGGTGCTGGTATTGACCTTTAAAGCCCCGTACTCCTGGGACCAACCCTGCTTCAGTAGCCCCTGTAACCTGAAGCTAGATGGATGACAACCTGAGAAAGAGCCTTCTCCATCACGGCACCAAAACTTTGGAATTCTTTCCCCAAGAATATGTATATATCTCCCTCTTATTAGTGTCTTTTGCCAGCAGAGGAATATGTTTTTGTTTTGTCTAGAATACCTCCAGTAAGGATCCTGGCCCTTGTTAATGCGTTTTAATTGAATAAATTCATAATTAAATGCTTTAATGCTTTGTTTATATTTGCTGCCCTGTGGACCCTGATTAATTGGGTGGAAAGGCAGCATTAAAATGTCTTAAATAAAATGTAGTTCTATTGTCTGCCCTTAACACATTTTCTTTAGTGACTTTGGCCCATCTTTCTTTACTTCAGCATCTTCATGTGCAAAGTCATAACTGGTCAGTACTGTTTATTTCTCCATCAACCCTAAGGCCAAACTGGTGTATTTTTTACTGTGGTCTAAGTTGCCACTTTCAAAATGTACTGTTGGAAGTTTCCACTTCCAAAATGTTCTATTAAAGATTTCACTTGGCCAAATCTATGTTCATAGACAATGATATCTGCTAAAATTGTATTATCCATAACCACAATTATCCTACCTTATCTGATAAGGGATACTTGTATTTTAATTTGCAGGAGGCGTCCTCTCCTGAAATCCCAAGTCTAGAAAGAAAAAATAAGCGAAGGAAGATTAAAGGCAAAAAAGGTAGGTGATAGTAAGAAATAAAGCTGCATTGATTTATTTGCTTCTATGTTTATGCTCTACTTTTCTCCCTGGATGACCTACATCAAACACCATATCTATAGATTATTAGAAATGCAAAACAGGACCTGCCCAAGATACATTATTGTTTCTAGCTTAAAATTTTGGGAAGATGTCTCCTCCTGTTTCTTCCTCTTCTTAGTATTTTAGATCTTTCATGATAAAATGTTAGTAGGGAAGAATTTTTAACTATACTGCAGAATTTTCCTGAATTGCAGTAAAAGCTAACTCCCATTATTTACTGAGTAGAAACACTGAATTGGTAACTGGAGGCAATTTTAGATTGGATGCAGGCTAATAAACTGAAGCATGATTCCAATAAAATGAAAGGGCTTCTGTGGATGAAAGGTCAGACCCAGGATTTAAGATGGTACCCTTCTGCCTGTTATTGAATTTCCCTTGAAGGAACAGGTCTATAGTCAGCAAATGCTCTTGAACCCAGGCCTATAGCAGGTGGCAGCTGTGGCCAAAAGTGCCTTTTACCAACTTTGACTGCTTAGCTAGCTTTGCCTTTCCTGAGGAGAAAAGGTCCGTGGTGCATAATCTAGTTGCATCTAAATTAGATCACATGCATTTGATGTGAGGCTGCCCTTGGAAAATATTTAGAACCTTCTGTGGGTGCAGAACATAACACCAGGATATTGTCTGGAGTGAGTCAGAGGGAGCATATCACTCCAGTCCACCTTCACTGGCTTCCAATTGTTTTCCAACACAATTCAATGTACTGGTCTTGACTTTCAGAGCCCTATATGGCTTACATATCTGAAGGACCACCTATTCCCTTATGAACCTACTGGACCATTATGGTCATGTTCTGAGGTTGTGCTTCAGGTGCCCCCACCTTCTGAGATCAGGTGGGTGGCAAACTAGGAGATGCTTGTCATCATGGCTCCAAAACTCTGATACCTTTTCCCTAGGGAGATTCTGTACTACTGTAACTCATTCTCTGCGGGGCTGCCCAGCTGCAGGGCTGCCCTTGAGGCTGATACAGAAACTCCTAACAGGTCCAAAATGCAGCTACATGGGTCCTTACAGGGTCAACATGGCAAGTACTCCATCAGCTGCATTGGCTTCCAGTGGAATACCAAATCAGATGCAAGGCTCTAACATTAACCTTTAAAGCCCTAAGTGGTCTGCAGCCTTCATATCTATGGAACCACCTCTCCAAATATTCTCCCCAGAGAGCACTGTGCTCCATGAATGTTAACTTCTTGGTTGTCCCTGGCCTGAAAAAATATCCAGCTGTCTTTGACCAGGGCCAGAGCCTTTTCAGCTCTTGTCACGGCCTAGTGGAACACTTTGTCAAAAGAGACCCGGGCCCCATCACAGTTCTGCAGAGCCTGTTGAGTAATTATAGAGAAAAGGAGGGATGGTACAATAGTGCCTAACTCGAAATACAAAGGACCTAATCTAATAAGACACAGGTTTTTTCCAATATAAACAGCATAATATATTAATAACAAAAATGAAGCCAGACTTTGCTGTTTAACTGAATACACAATACAGGTCTTTACTTGGAATAACCTTCATGGGGTTCTTACTCTTTTTCTATGGAAGGTTATTATGAGGCAAAGAATTGTCTGGACCTTTGTGAGGCAGCTCTTAAACATGCTACAGGCTTCTCTATTTTGCATAGCAACCCTGTTTATTAATTTCCGGAGGACCTCATAAACTTAAGAGATACTGCAAGGGAATCTCTTCATTTGTGATTTGTTGACTGAAAGTTTTCACTTACTCTAAAAGAATGTTAAAGGTTTTTTTTTGGGGGGGGGGGTTCTTGCAGAACTTGTATATAATTCAGTTAAATAGCCAAATTTGGCTTCATTTTTGTTATCAATATATCATGCTGTTTATATTGGAGAATCTGTTTGTGTCATATTAGATAACGTTCTTTGTATTTCTGGTTAGGCCTACAGTTGAAGGCAGCAGCGGTGTCCAACATTTGTTCTTTCAGGCTTCAGGCTTGCAGTAGCTTAGTTTAAGTGTGTCAAATAATTGTGCTTGAGACTCAGCAAAACCATAACTTTTGCAATGGAGATAAGAACCAGGTGCTGGGAGGAAGCACTAACCACCCTGACTCCCTTAAAGTCTCAAAGGTCGAAAACAGCAGAGCCACATTCCAGTTAACTAGCAGATGATTTTATGAGCCTTGTCATCTGTAAGAAATGAGAGAGTTTAATATGCATATAAAATCTTACCATTTTATCTCACTCTGATCCTCTGGGTCACCTGGCTAGCAATAGGGTTACATGATTTATTGAAATCACCAGCCACAGATCTGATTGGGCATTGGGCTGCATCAAATTCAGACCCCTGCACCTAAAGTTTAGGATTTTCAGCCTAATTTTGAGTGTTCTTGGTGTCTTTGCCATGGCTTCTTGATACACCTTTGAACCTTGTGATCGAGTGCTGCTTAGACGTGCTGTCTGACAAGCTGATGCTCAGAAAGCGGCCTTTGAATGCCAGGAGAATTTCAGTGGGAATGGTAACATCTGTTATTTTGAACCAGTGCTATTTATTGTGAAGTTAGTCCTTTGTGGTTTAGTTTTTGTCATTTTGAATCCTCACAGCCAATTGTTCTTTTTGAAATATTCTTGCAAAAATTTAAGAAATCACTTTAATACTGTCTTGTGGCGTTTGTCATCACATGACTTCAGTCTAATTCCAGCACACAGTCTCATGTGGTTATACCTACCAGGTCAGTTGTTCTGTGAAACTGACGCAGGAGGTGGTCTACTTTGCAGGGGGTGACTATCTTAATTTTAATCCCAGGAAGTCTGAAGCTTGCCCCTTGACTTCTGGCTGCTTGGACAGTGAAAGGAGGCTGATACCGGCTGCCAAGGCTGAGGTGTGAGGATTCGTACCCCAGGGTTTTGTAATTTTGTATTTTGCTGACCCATTCCAAAAATGCCTTGGACTTGGTATTTTTGACAGTATGTTTTAGATTGTTAGTCACCTTGGCAGCCCTTGTAAGGGCAGGATGGTAGGATATACATTTTGTAAATAAATGATAAATATTGTCAAAGGCTTTTCTCTGTGATATACCTCTGAAGATGCCAGCCACAGATGCAGGCGAAACGTTAGGAACAAAATCCACCAGACCACGGCCACACAGCCCAGAAAACCCTCCAGAACCAAATGATAAATACCATGCTCATCAATGAAAGAATAATCATGTGCAGATGAGGACTGTATCTTAATTAAAAGGCAAAAAAAAATTGTTTTGCGAACATCAGATGACCATGTACATGGTTATCCACTATTTGATAACATTGGCATGCTTGCTTAGCAAGTAGCAGAAGCCAGCCTTCCGTTGCTATGGGCCATTCATGAGAACAGTGTGGTACGGTTAAGTGCAGTTTCTGTCTACCAGTCCACTTTCACGAGGCAGCAGTGGAGCTTTTTGCACTAAATATTCAGGCCTTGGAAAGTTGTCTTATGCCAAGTGCAGTGATAATTTTCCAGATGTCCTAAAAGAAGCTATTTGCCAAGTCAGATCTTGTAATTTATTTTTCTTTTCCAGAACGTTCTCAGGTAGACCAGTTGTTGTCTATTTCCCTGAGGGAAGAAGAATTGAGCAAGTCATTTCAGTGTGTGGATGCGAGCCTGCTGCAGGCTCGAGCTGCTTTACAAACAGCTTATATTGAAGTTCAGCGACTCCTTGTACTCAAACAACAGGTGACCACATCTGAACTCCAATAGCTCTAGTTCTGGTAGTTTCAAGGTGGTTCTTATGATAAACCTGATCGGAATTCCTTTTTGTACCTTTAGATATCTGTGGAAATGGGCACTTTGAGGAGCCAGAGAATTGAGATCCTACAGGGACTTCAAGGTACTTGGACCTGTGGTGCTGTTCTACTGATCTTTGACATTCATATCATATAAGGCTTGGATGTTGGGAAAGTTCTTTCCCTTCCTGGATTCTCTCATTATCAACCTCTCCCAAATGCTAACTGAAGTAAAGAAAACAAAAACAAAAAAGGTTGTTCAAATCTTGCTCATGACTCAGCATCTCACAGAGAGATCCTGAATGTTTTAAATTCCATGAGATTCAAGAACAAGGATTGATAGGGAAACTCTGTTTGTCAACACAAGTGAGTGACTGCAGAGCAGCTCCCATTTATCTAATATACTAGATGGCAGAACGCAGTTTGACAGTCCATTTCCTGGCCCATTCAGAAGAAGAAGAGGAGGAGGAGGAGTTTGGATTTATATCCCCCCTTCTCCTGTAAGGAGACTCAAAGGGGCTTATAATCTCCTTGCCCTTCCCCCCTCACAACAAACACCCTGTGAGGTGGATGGAGCTGAGAGAGCTCCGGAAAGCTGTGACTAGCCCAAGGTAACCCAGCTGGCGTGTGTGGGAGTGCACAGGCTAATCTGAATTCCCCAGATAAGCCTCCACAGCTCAAGTGGCAGAGCGGGGAATCAAACCCGGTTCCTCCAGATTAGAATGTACTTGCTCTTAACCATTACGCCACTGCTGCTCCACTACACCATTGCTACAGCACTGCTGCTATAAGATAAATAACCTTGCATCATAAGTATTCTTAATCAGTCCCAAAGGAGTCATTTGCATTCCTTGAATGCAGTTTTAACAGCAGAAAGAGCTATTGCATAATTCTGTTATCATGAGTCATCATGAATTATTTTAAAATATTAAACTGCATTTTGAACATACAAATATATCTTATTGTTTAAATCTGGGAGGTGGTTGTTACTTAGGCTAAAGACATGTACTCAGTTTTCTTTTTAAAAGAATAATCTCTCAAAAAATGGAAGCCACAAAAAGGATAAATTTCCACCAGTAAAGGGAGATATGGGTCTTGAAATCACAGGATTTGCAAAAAGAATGTTTCCTAAGGGAAACAAGTTTGAAAAGGTCTGTTTGTACTTCTTTGAGCTTTGATTCATTGAGAAACATAAGATCATCTCCCTTTGGTCTGAGTGTTGTGCTATGGCTATGAGCACTCTGAAGGGGCAACAGGAAATTCTGCACACAGCTCCTCCAAGGAGGCATCCAAAACAGTTCTCCCTGACTTTGCATGCCACCATTTGTTGATCTTCTCTTTCTCTAGAAACATATGAGCCTACTGTACAGCAAGTTTATCCGAACAGCTTGAGTGAAAAAGGAAACTGCAAGATTCAGCCAACACAAGGTCTAAATGCTAATCCAGGTCTTCTAGTTCCTCCTATGGAAAATGTTTCACACCTCTCAGCCCAAATATCCCCATCTGTCTTGGCAGCCCCTATCCAAGTAAGCGTTCCACCCACATTTCAAACTACAGGGATCATGGGAGCCATCACAATTCCTGATTCGTCTGTTCAAATCAAGCAAGAACCTGCATCTCCAAAGCCTGGGGAAGAGAATATGAATACACCACTGCAGAACTCTCTTTGTTCTCCACAAGCAGAACTTCAGTTTCAGGATGGTATGTTAGTTGAACTGTTATTTAGAAGATGAAGTGTACTGTTCAAGTGTCTGTGTGAGTGCAATGCACACTGTCTTATTTCTAAGCTAGCTTTAGTACCATTTTTGATTCTCTGGTCAGAGTAGGACTTAGCTCAACTGTTGCTTTTCCAATTGAGCTAAAGTACAGCAAAGGAAGTGGGATGCGGATAGCCAGCTTGCTGAAGAAAACTGGTCAACATTATGGGTTGGAGCCTGCTCAAAAGTATTTTTGGGAGCAGAGCAGAAATTTCCTGTCTTCCTTCTCCCAGTGCAGTTCAAAATGTTCCCTGATGCTGTTTCTGGGGATCAGGGAATTCTCAGGAGCAGCATGAGGTGGAACTGAAGTTTGCTAAATGTGTGGGAAGTTGGCAAAAAGCAGCCCTCCCTTTTCTGTTGTATAGTTTCTGATACATCTGAATCTAAGTCAGCTTCTTTTGCTGCTTATGTATTCAGAAGATTGTCTTAGAGGCATGGTGTGGGGCTTCTAGAGCACCTCTTTTCTAAGGTTATTTTCTTTTGGCCAGTGAAGAGCATCCAGGCTCTGGATCACTGCCAATGCAACATGTCAAAGGACTTCTAGGCAAGGCTAAATTCTGTTACTGGAAATATTTTTAAAGCAAGGTAATGGAAGATAGGGGGTGTCATTGCTTTAGCTCATGTGTAGAAGGGCCTGTTCATTCACTACTGTTGTGAAGAAAAACAACCTAGTCAGTTCCCTCCTTATTGCATTATATTATGCTAATTTAACTGGTAATTTTTGATCCTGCAACCGAAGAAGAGTCTTTTGAGCAATGCTCTTGGAAACTTCAGGGGGTACCATTTTCAGGTATCTTCAGTCTCTCCCGGCTACATCCCTTTGTTAGAAAGAGTGCTAGATTAAATATTTGCCAACAAGTCTGGTTGTTAATAAATTATACATAGCTTCCAGCGTATAAAGTGCTTTGTATCAATTATCATGCACATCCTCAGAACAAAAAAGTAAAGTTATTACAACTTCTGTGTTGCTGATGAGCAAATGAAAACACTGCCTAGCATACAGAAAGCACCTAAAGATGAGGTAGAGGCCAGACCTTTCCACGTCCAACAGTGGTTTCTCGGCATGCTCTGCTATCATGGTGGCTGTAGTGTGTGGGTTAGTTGCCAACTTAAATGATTGGGCTTGAATTTAATCTTAGAATCTGTCATTCTCCCATCAGTGGAGGAGGGCCCTGAGTGGCTTATCCCTCCCACCCATTCAGAGGGCCAGACCAGAAAGTTTTCTAGTTCTGAGCCACTACAGCTTGATTTTGAGAGTTGGGATTAGGATGCATAAATGTTGAGCATTATGGTAAAATACATCCCATCTTCTTTCTTCAGGAAATGCAAGCCAGAAATCTTCACTGTACCCTGTAATCTCTGCTACCATGTCTCTGTCAGGACTCATTGATTTCCAGCAACTTAATCAAGATATTCAAGATCCTCTTCCTGATGAGGAGACCCCCAGAGTATCTGGTTGTTCACCATCATTAGATTCAGTGAAGACAAAAGAAAACAAAGACCCAGCAGACAAACCCATCACAGAACAATGCAGTAGTTCCCTTCAGAGCAGAACCTTCCCTTCTGAACCCCCTATGAATGATCCCAAACAGGCCATGGAACAGCGTGAGCAGATGGCAGTCTGCAAATTAAGCAAGAAAAAGAAGAAGTTAAAGAAAAAGAAAGCACTGCGAGCCGCTCATGTCCCTGAGAACAGTGACACAGAACAGGATATAAGTGACTCAAAACCTTTCAGGAAAGTCAAGTCTATAAAGGGGTCCAAAGGTGAAAAAGTTACGACATCCACTCCTCCAAAGCAAGAAGATACAGAGGCTACTGTGGGGAAAAACGGGAAGAAGGATGAGAATAATAGTGACACATCTCTGGAGTTTGTGGAGGTCCCCAAATCTCCTCTTGAAGTGGTGGCCATTACTTCTTCAGAGTCTGGAGATGAGAAACCAGACAGCCCTTCCAAGAGGGACTCCTTGAGTTCCTCAGAGCAGCTTTTAAGAGAAGCGTCTCGATCTGGCTATGATGAAGTGAGCTCTACTAGTGAGATTGGAACAAACTATAGCGATGGCATTGGTAGAATGTGAGTTGAAAAATGTGCATGTGAGCATGATGTGTGCTGCAGAAATTTGTTCGTTGGATTGTAATAGATTTTGTTGGCTTTTGATTGTTTGATTAATTGCCTTCTTATTGCTCAATGTCTGTAATATTTTAGGTCACCTCTGGCATCTTTATTCAGATAGGTGATTTATAAATTCCAGATTGGACCCATAGAATTGTAAGCACTTCCATCAGTAGGGCTATGTGTGAGTTCTCCCAATATTCACTTTTCCCATGACCTTCACTCACTCCCAGGCTGTTCCTGAGGGTCCCCTGTATCTCAGTAACAAATTTCAAGAATCTTAGGCTGAGATGAGAGCCAGAAAAACTTCGTTATGTTTCCAGAACTCCTGTTACAGTATTTTTTACTGGTTTTCATCATAAGCAGTGTGAGTAGAGTTGTGGTAGAGTCCTCCTTTCTCACTGTAACTTCCACCCTTTTCTGTTTGTGCTGATGTGGATGAATAGACCTGAAAGGGGAGGGGGGATTGAGAACTTGCTCTCCCCTCCTATTCTGACTGGAAATACTGATGACCACAACTGGCAACATAGGATCCAAGCCTCAATATATAATAATTGTGTAAATACTGATAAGTTTTTTGATGATGATGATGGGGATTGCTTTGCTTAATGTTTTGTAATGGCAGTGGTATTCTCTTTATTCTGTAGTGTGGCTGAGACTCAGACATCTGTATCATCAGTTAGAGGATCAAAAAACTCATCAGGTATATCCATTTGTTTGTTCCCCTCATCTCAACTAAAAATAATCTTGAGTTTTTTTGTATCTGAGGAATTACCAGGGTCTTTGGAAATTCATCTTCTGAGAGTGGTAATTTTTCTAAAGTTTAAAAAACTAGGACTATAGAAGCTTGTTGAAAAGTGAGGGGAGCTTGTGGAGATACCCTAGACCAAAGGCATATTGATTTAGAGAGGGTCACAATACAGCTCAAAACCTTGGGGTATGATTGCCACATACTCCAGCTTGGTAGCTGCCACCACCACTTTCTCTAGCCAAACAGTTAGAAGCAAAGGGACAAGCTTCCAGTCTTTTGGGGATTACCATTAAGAAAATTACCTTTGTAAGGTAGGCCACTGCAGTTTCACAAAACAGCTTTACTGGTAGGTATAACCACAAGTGTCAAGGACTGGATTTAGATTGAAGTTAGCTAAAGAGAGAACACCACAAAATATGACTGAAGGAAGTTATTGAAATTGTATGAGAATATAATTGAAGGAACAAAACAGTGAGGTTTAACATAATAAAACTTAAGCCAGCAAGGACTGACTACACTGTAATTTAGCCTTGGTCACTATATCGAGAGCATCAGTTAGACAGCATTTCGAACCTTTAAATGACAGTGTCCTAAGGTGTCAGGCTGGAAGGCACCAAAAGTATTCTTCTTGGGATCCAAATGGTGGATCAAGGAGCCATAGTAAGAAGCACACTTGTTAGGCTGAAAATCCAAAACTTTATGGGTGGAGGATTTGAGGTGGCCAGGCCCACTGACCAATCAAATCCATGCCTGGTGATCTAAAACTATCACACAACACAGTTGCTAACCAGGTGACCCAAAGGGTCACAGTGAGATAGGAAGGTAGGATTTATCTACAGTCATAACCCCCCCTCACAGTGACACAGAAATAATTTAATCAGCATAATTAATTGGAATGTGATACCTTGGTTCTGTGACCTTGAAGGCCTAGGAAGTCAAGCTTGAAACTGTTTCACTCCTAGTATCTGCTCTGTTATCTTAGTTGCAAAAGGTCAGGCACAGCAGTTAAATTCCACTTGTATTGAATGCCTTAGAGCCTGAACCATTGTTTGAAGGAACAAGAAACTGCACAGTGGAACTCAGTTGACAAAGCTGATGTTTAGAAGAGTAAGAATTCTCATGTCAAGAGTAATTTCTTTGAAATTCTTTGAAATTCTCATGTCAAGAGTAATTTCTTTGAAACAAACGAAGACAGTTCTTCCTTCTTGAGTGATTGTAATACATACAATGATAAAGAGCGGCGCCCCTTTTTCCCATGGTGCAGGAGGCTTAAACCAGTCTCCTGTCTCTTAAGTGGCTGTCTTTGTTTATTGCTGGCATATTTCAACACAGAATTCAGATTGTCCTGTATTGCCAGATAGGCCATCAGCTTAAAGCCACATAAACCCATGGCTTGGACCTTTGGTGAAAATTGCTAAGTTCAGGTGCATTCAACTATTTTCCTGTCCCACTGTGGAGTAACATCAGTGCAATTCACATTGCAACTGGTAGTGTGCTGTTGCCAGGCTTGTCTGTAGCTGCCAACAGGCCACCAAGAGTGCTCCTTGGCTTTCATCTAGAGACTTCCGTTGTACTACATTAAGTGGTGCAGTGGGAATATACCTTCGGTCATTGTGTTTTTTTGTGTTTCCTGTAATTAAAATTCATAGATGATTCCTAATGTGGTCGTAAGCCAACAACCATTTCCAGACACACTGTTGCTTCCTCGTTTTACATTGTGGCATGTTTCTAGTGTCTCAGAATTGCCACTTGGCTCTTTTTCCTGGTTCTCTCAGCCAGGAGGCTCCTAACGGTTTTGTTGTGTTCTTTGTTCTAGTGGAATAAATTTGTATTAGCACAACATCCTGCCAACTTTGAGTGTCTCATTGCTTTTTTGGGAACCAGGGAGTTTTCCTTCATCCTGGTATTATGAGCAGACAGGTTGACTAATGGAAGGCTTTGGCCACTGTGTTTGACAGAAGTCTCTTCAGAGCCTGGGGAGGACGAAGAACCTGCAGAAGGAGTATTTGAAGGACATGCAGCTGCAGTGAATGCTATTCAGATTTTTGGGAATTTGCTGTACACCTGTTCAGCAGACAAAACCATCCGTGCCTATAACTTGGTGGTGAGTTGATTGGCAGAAAAAGTTATAATAATGAAGCTAACTCACAGTGTTCCCTAGTACTCCTTAATGAGATTTTATGTCTGTGAACCCTCTAAAGATTGACTGTGGTGGATAAAATCAGTGGAACTAGAGCCAAATGAAATCTATGTAGATCTTTTGAAATATAATTAAGTTTTGAAGAAACCATTTGTATTTAGAAAATGAACATCTAGCAGGTCACATTCCAGGAGACTAGGCAGATTTATTAAGATCTGCATTTTTAAAGATTTAAACAGGTAACTTTAGAGAACCAATCAGGTTCCGTTAGCACATTTGTTTGGTTTAAAATAAATGCAGATAATGTCACGATCGGTTCTTCCTCTGTACCGGACAGCGAAGACGAAAGCAGCCTACCACACACCCCTGTTAATGCCCCCACTGACAGAGAAGGAATGTTTCAGGAGTGGAGGCGTGAGAGCAGCTGTTCATCAGAAGAGGATGAACCAGCTGTTGATCCAGAGTCCTCTGCGGGGCCCTCGAAGTTAGGAGTCCACCCTCAGAGTCCACCCTCAGCACCCCAAGCAAACAGACCTCCGGGTTCACCCACCCCTTTAGAGCAGCATTGCCAACGGTTACGCCTTGAATTAGCTGAGAGTAGACGATTAGCTTGGTTGGCTGCTCGGCATTTGTAAGTTACTAGCAGGACCAGCTCCTTGAAGCAACGTTCCTCCAGCATTTCCGTCCTCATGCTGATAAGAGACAGCTCACAGCCGGTGCGTTTTTTGCGGAAGGCAGTTTGTCACCTCGATGGCTACTATGCTTCGTTTCTGTGTCTTGCTCAGAAAAGCCTGCTTTCTGGTAACAACCCTTGGACTTTGCCCCCTGGACCTGCTTTTTGGATTTGTATTTTGGATTGTGACGACCTGGTGGACTGGTGAGCTTGCTTACTAGTTCTCAGACTGAACTCTAACCAGTGCCTTATCAGGTGCCTTAAGAGACATTTCTGACCTGTGTTTAACCTGCAGTAAATATCTATCAGCTGCACCCTGCCTTCTGTCCATCCTTGACAGTCAGCCCGTGACAGTTAAGCAGAAAATAGGTGGTTGATTGGGAAGATGCTGTGCTTGGGTGGTGCCTCAGTTTGGGATCAGAGTGTAAATTAATCTTGTTAATGCCTTTCTCCACCCAGAACAGGAAATGTGTTGGTGTATTTGAAGGACACACTTCAAAAGTGAACTGCCTGCTGGTTACTCAGACTAATGGGAAAAATGCAGCTCTCTATTCTGGCTCCAGTGACCACAGTATAAATTGTTACAACATCAAGGTAATTATAGACACAGCAGTCCTCATTTCGGGAGGTGCAGTCTCATAAACAAATTTGTGTGTGCTACTCTAAATACTTCTATTTTTTCACATGATGCAACTAATATGTAGGCAGAATTGCTCCAATTTTGGACATAATCTGTCGGTCCTCAAAGAGTATAGGCATTGTTGGGGAGAGGGACTGTTGCTATATCGAATGTAGCCAAAAGGGTTTGGGTTAGAGCCATCACAGAGTTTCCTCGGATTTAAATGTTTTCAACTTTGGAGCGTCTCGTTCTTCCTTTCTCATGCTGTAACTCACAATGCCCCCCGTGATACTGTTCCAGGGGGTGAGGGCAGTTGGTCTGCAAAGGGAGTGGGGAATGAGATGGTCATAATCCATGCAGAAATCTTTTATCTGTGAAAATGATCCCTTGGGTCCAAGCCACTGTTTCATTTCACAGGTATCAAAGCCTGGCTTTCCCAAGCTTCTGTTGCAAACAACACTAACTTTTGGGTATGTTACTTAGGATCACTTATTTATGCATGGTGAACCAAATTTTTAATATACTGTTCCTTTCCTCTTTCCAGACTAGAGAACGTATTGATCAGTTTAAGTTAGATGACCGTGTACTCTGTCTGCACAGTAGATGGAAAATCCTTTATGCTGGACTTGCAAATGGTAGTGTGGCCACTTTCAGTATCAAGGTCAGTATGAAAGATGTATAATCTATAGAGCAGAGATATTTACGCTGCTACTTTGGGGTAGCTCTCGTAAATAAGTGCTAATCTCATTGCATCTGAAATGAGGACCCATTGAAAATTGCCCCACCCCCACCCCCCAGGATCTTTTGTCAGGCTATTAGTTGAAAAAAGAATGGCATCCATAGTATGCCTGTCTACCCCACCCCACCCCACCCCTGGTCAGCTCAGGCGAGGTGGTTTTCCTATCAAGGGCAATGCTGTGGTGGTTAAACTCTTTCTTCCCCATTCCTTAGTACCTGCTTTTGACACCAGATAATCAGGAGATCCAATGATGTGCCTCTACTCATACATGTAGCCTAACGCATCAGATCTCTGGTTTATGAATACACAAGTGGTGACCTAAAAGAAACTTGCTGGAGCAATCATCCCATTTCCCCCATCTTTGCTTTTCCCCCTCTTCCCCTGTTTTTCTCAGTTCTCACTCTTTTTACTCTCTCTCCCTCTCTCTCCTCCATGCCTGTCACTTTCTGTCTCTTTCTATCCTCCCATCCCATCAATCTTTCTCTTTCTGCCACCCCTCACCATTCTTTCTTTTTGCCCCCATCACCCTCCCAGCCGCTCACCTACTTCCTTCCCCCTCCCAAAGCTCAAGTAATCATGGTGGCACTTATAGCTGCTTACCTGTTTCCCCTTCCTCCACAGCAGCAGGGGCAGTAGTGACTCTCCTAGAGTCACAACTGATCTCTCAACTACAGAGATCAATTCCCCATAGGGTTGGCAGCTCCAGGTTGGGAAATTCCTGAAGATTTGGAGGTGGAACCTTGGGAGGATGCGGTTTTGGGAGGGAAATGGCCTCAGCAGGGTATAATGCTACAGACTCAAGCATCCAAAGCAGCAGTTTTCTTCCAGGGAACTGTTCTGTGTCATCTGGAGATCAGTTGTAATTCCAGGTGATCACTAGCTCTAGTTCAAGCTCCAGTCGCTGAATTTAATATTGGCGATCTCTATCAGAACATGTGTGTGTTTAAAGTATCATCAAGTCACAGTTGACTTATAATGACCCAGTAAGACTTTCAAGGCATGAGACTATTTAATAGAGGTGGTTTGCCATTGCCTTCTTCCACACAGTGACTGTGGTATTCCTTGATGGGTGGTCTCCTGCATTCAGGAGCAATTGGCCATGCTGGCAGGGGCTGATGGGAAATGTAGTCCATAACATCTGGTGTGCCAAAGGTTCGCCACCACTGGCCTAGGCCATCCAAGTCAGGACATCAGAGTATAATGTGGCTTCTAATCCAAAGAATAATCTGGGCACTAGGTAGCCATTTGTGCATGTTCATATAAAAGTACTATAAGCTGCTGCTGAAAGAGTTAACGGAATGTCCAGGATAATTCATTTTTGTTTAGAATTTGTTCTTTGTAAATACTGAAATACTGTGTGGGGCAGTTAAAGATTCTGGGATGAAATGAGATATACACTATACATACATTCATTCTGTGCTTTTTAAAAAATTATGGGATGTTTTGAGAAAGTATCTGGAGAGACAGTATGAAAATTGTCTTAATATATGCCTGCTTAAAAAATTAAATAAGGTTGTAGAGAAAAGTGCTTCCTTTTGCTTGAACAACTTGAGCAGGCAAGTTGAATAGTTGTGCTATTGTGACATGTTATGGGAAGTTCTCACAATGGAGAGATGTAGGGAGTGGTGTCCCCCAAGGATCCGTATTGGGACCAGTGCTCTTTAACCTATTCATAAATGACCTGGAAGTAGGGGTGGGTAGCGTGGTGGCCAAGTTTGCAGATGATACCAAATTATGTAGGGTGGTGAGAACCACAAAGGATTGCGAAGAGCTCCAAGCGGACCTTGATAAATTAGGTGAGTGGGCTCAGAAATGGCAAATGCAGTTCAATGTAGCAAAATGTAAAGTGATGCACATAGGGGCAAAAAATCCAAACTTCACATACACGCTACAGGGGTCAGTGCTATCAGTCACAGACCAGGAAAGGGATTTAGGCGTCTTAGTTGATAGTTCCATGGGAATGTCAACTCAATGCATGGCAGCTGTAAAAAAGGCAAACTCTATGCTGGGGATCATTAGAAAAGGAATTGATAATAAAACTGCAAAGATTGTCATGCCCTTATATAAAGCAGTGGTGCGACCGCACTTGGAGTACTGTGTCCAGTTCTGGTCGCTGCATCTCAAAAAGGATATTGAGGAGATAGAAAAAGTGGAGAGAAGGGCAACAAGGATGATTGAGGGACTGGAGCACCTTCCCTATGAGGAGAGGCTGCAGCGTTTGGGACTCTTTAGTTTGGAGAGGAGACGTCTGAGGGGGGATATGATTGAAGTCTACAAAATTATGCATGGGGTAGAAAATGTTGACAGAGAGAAATTTTTCTCTCTTTCTCACAATACTAGAACCAGGGGGCATACATTTAAAATGCTGGGGGGAAGAATTAGAACTAATAAAAGGAAACACTTCTTCACACAACGTGTGATTGGTGTTTGGAATATGCTGCCACAGGAGGTGGTGATGGCCACTAACCTGGATAGCTTTAAAAGGGGCTTGGACAGATTTATGGAGGAGAAGTCGATTTATGGCTACCAATCTTGATCCTCCTTGATCTGGGATTGCAAATGCCTTAACAGACCAGGTGCTCAGGAGCAACAGCCGCAGAAGGCCATTGCGTTCACATCCTACATGTGAGCTCCCCAAGGCACCTGGTGGGCCACTGTGAGTAGCAGAGAGCTGGACTAGATGGACTTTGGTCTGATCCAGCTGGCTTGTTCTTATGTTCTTATGTTCTTATGTTATTTAAGTTATGCTTTCTTAATAGAGGGTTGCTTTTAACAGCAAATATTGTCAGTAATACTTAAAATTGCATGTTCCCTCAGAACAACAAACAAGGTGACACCTTTGAGTGCCATGGACCCAGAGCAATCAGCTGTCTAGCTACAGCCCAGGAAGGAGCACGCAGGTTGCTGATTGTGGGATCCTACGATTGTACGATCAGCGTGCGAGATGCCCGAAATGGACTTCTGCTTCGAACCCTTGAAGGTCATAGCAAAACAGTCCTCTGTATGAAGGTAACTAATTAGAAAATACAACTTTTTAAGGACAGGCTTCTTTTAGCAGTTTTCTCATCTCTGAAAACTTAAATTTATCAATTATCAACCAAATATTGGTACAGTATTTGTAACTTGCCATAATGTGAGCCATATTTTCATGAGGAGAGTCTGTTTTTCTCCTTTTTCCACTGGTGTCCCTAAGTGACCCTCTGCAGTTCCTTCTCACACCTTATCAGGTCCCACTGCTTTTGGAAACCACCTAAATGATGATAGTCAAGGAGAGGAAAGTTCTGGGAGCACCCAGAGTGTTTTTCTCTGAACATCCAGACTAAAAACCATTTTTAGTGAAATTTTGCAAAACATTTTTACCATCACCTGCCACCTACTAGATCTTCTTAGGTGATCATGCTTTACTCGAAGCATTCTGTAAAAAGAGCAAAAGAAACCCCAAATACTACTAGGGAACAAACACTGATTGTGCAATTAAGACTGAATTCAAATGTCACAACATCAGGCTGCAATTAAGCTCTGATGGAGTTCAAACACCGTTTTTTTACAGTTCTCCTGGCTCCCCTCTTTAAGCATACTAGCAGAGGTGAGGCAGGACTGGACTTTTCCAGTGTTAACCTCCCCATCTTTGAAATGGTGTTCCCCTTAAGGCTCACTTGACACCTATCTTATATCTTACCTAGGCACCAGGTCAAAATATTTTCCTTTTACCCCATCTTTTAACTAAGGTGTCTTAAAGCTGTATAGTCTGCTTCTAGCCCGAGGACTGTTTTTATTAACATATTCCATTTAGGCTATTGTTTTATTCTATAGCTTATTTTCATGGCTACTGATTTCTGATAGTTGCATGCTGTTTTTATGTTTGTTTGTTTTTTGGTATTGTTTTACTTTTTGAGCAATCTCAAGCCCACCTTTGGTGAGACAGCATGTGAATTTTCTGGAAAAATAATCTTGAGTTTGAATTAATTTTTTTAACATCTTTGGTTCTGTAGAGCCAGGCAATGTACTTCCTGGCATGGGGTGAATGAACTGGAGTTCATTTACTCTGCACCAGCTGGAATTCAAAAATTCTGAGAGATCTGGGAGGAGGTGGAGGCATGCAGATGCACAGCGGCCAATGGTTAATGTCTGACTGGAGTTTAATTTTAGCTCGTCATGATATCTAATTGCAGTTTAAAGTGATTATCTTCTATGTAGGTGGAATAGAGCCTAGAACTGTTTCAGGCACTCTTTGAAATGGTACATGCTGAGTAATTCAGAAAAGCAGCACTGATGGCTCAGACCAAGGGTCTGTCTAATTCAGAATCCAGTTTCTCATACTTGCAATTCAAATGTCCCAAAAGGCCCAGAAGCAATGGATAGAGAGGTCAAGGCCTTCCCATTGTTTTTCCCTAGCAACTTGTATTCAGAGGTATTGTGCCCGTGAACGTACCTGTCATGGCAAATAGTCATTGACGGACACATCTAGTGACACATCTAGCGTTTCCCAAACTGCAGGTCCCATTTTATTGATTTGTGCATACATTTGTGTGTGTCTGTGTTTAGGTGAGTCATCGTATCAAGTAAATCTGGTTTACCATACCAAAAAGACTGGGAACCAGTGATGTAGTCTCCATCGTATTTCATTGTCTTGTCCCGGTAGGCCTAAAATATGCAAGAGAAAGTGGATAGGAGATGACCGGTGTTTGAAAAATCCTCAGTAATCAGGTTGTCTGGTTGTCTCTCTTTAAAGGTTGTAAATGATCTGGTGTTCAGCGGTTCCAGTGACCAATCTGTCCATGCCCACAATATACATGTAAGTTGCTCATATGATAAAGAACTGAGGAAAATATGATTGCTATATTGTTCAGTGACTTTCCTCTACCTAATTGTCTCCCATGTATTTTGTATTTGTTCTTCCTTTCTGCTGAGAAATACAAAAATAAGGGTGAGCTCATAATAGGTACTTACAGGGAATTAGTCCCATACTTTCTGGGTGGACATATTTCCTAATATTGAAGAGCTAGAATGTTGTTGTTGGTTTTTTTAATTTGATGCCTTATATTAAACCTATGTTGTAAGCCATCCCAAGCATGAAAACGGAGGGGCGGCCTATTAAGTCTAATAAATTTAATTAATATCAGTGCTGGTTCTGCCCTCCCTACCAGCAACGACAGAGTACTGAAAAACAGAGCCAGTAGTCAAATGTTAACTGACCTTTTGTAGAGATTGCTTTCTTGACCGTAACCTCTAAAGCCCTGGCCTGGATGGCCCAGGCTAGCCTGATTTTATCAGCTCCAGGGTCAGCCCTGGTTGGTACTTAGATGGGCGACCACTGAGAAAGTCCGGGGTAGCTATGCAGAGACAGGCAGTGGCAAACCACCTCTGAACATCTCTTGCCTTTGAAAACCCTTAGGGGTTGCCATAAGTTGGCTGCAGCACTGGACAGCACTTTCCACCACTAAGCTCTCAAGTGGTTAGAATGTCACTAAAGTTCTGTTCTGTCAGGAATGTTTAAGAAATATGCCAGTTCACATATTGGTATCCATACGTGTTTTATAAAAATGTAATTTTTGTAACAGACAGGGGAACTTGTACGGATCTACAAAGGACACAACCATGCAGTGACCGTTGTGAATATCCTGGGGAAAGTTATGGTAACAGCCTGCTTGGATAAATTTGTTCGTGTTTACGAGCTGCAGGTAAAAGAACCAATATCGGCTCTAATACATGTTGCTTCAGATAATCTTCTGGAACTTTTCCCCCCTGCAAACTTGGGTTCTTTAGTTGGTTTGTTTGCTTTGAACTTTCATACATTTAATGAGGTGTAAATTGGAATGAAAGCCCCTTTGCATGAAGCTGAGTTTGAATAATTAGGAAGCCTTGCAGGAGTTACTCAATCCTGAGCGGCTAGTTTTCACTGTACCGAAACTCTGCTGTAGCCTTTGCTTGTCTGCTGGATGAACTGTGTTGCACAGCAGCTGGAAACCTTATTCTTAAATTTTGTTTCACTTTGTTTGCTGAGCACTGGCCAAACTTGGGAAATTATCGTCATTGTTGGTCTTCATTGTTGAAAAGCTTTCTCTAGGGGGAACCAGTGGTGGGATTCAAAAATTTTAACAACAGGTTCTGATGGTGGTGGGATTCAAACAGTGGTGTAGCCCCAATGGGGCTGGGTGGGCCACGACATGGTGGGGGCGTGGCCTGGGCATTCTGGGGGTGGGGCGTTCCGGAGCAGGGTGGGTGGTGCTGCAGCAGGGGCACAGGGTCTGCACGCCCCAGGTGCAGTTCCCCCTTGTTCCCCCTCTGGATTCAAATAATGACAAATTACAGAATTAAAAAAGCAATATACTGAAAGGTGATGTATTATTTCTTTTTTATATATATAATTATATTGATTGATTTTGTATGATAACATAAGTAAGGAGAGAAACCAAAAACTGTTTACAATTACAATTACAAACATATCTAATTGTCTATCTCTCTTAACTCCCCCAATTAAAACATCACCAAAAATACAGTTGCCCCGCTATTTTGCCTCCCTCCTTCCCATATTTTCCTCCCCCGTACTTTCTACTTACCCTTCAGATTCCTATAACTACTTTATCTATTCCCCTTGAAAGAAAACTAACAGACAGATCCAAAATCCTTAATCTAAAAGAGTAGTTTAAACTCCTCTGTTTCCAATCTATATTTCAAGAAAAAAAAGAAAATGAAACATCTTTACCTATAATACTTTCCCAACATTTATAACAAAAAATGAACAAATGAACAAAAAAAGAAAAATAGTGGAGTTAATCATTAACAACCGGTTCTCTGAACTGAGGAAAATTTTAACAAACGGTTCCACAGAACCTTCCCAAACCGGCAGCATCCCACCTCTGGGGGGAACCACTTGTAACCTTCCATGGCTCGAAGGCATTCAGTTTTTATAAGCTGAGTGAGGTAAAACTGTAAACCATGGCAAGATTTCTTATTATGTCTGTGCGTTTTAATTGTGTAAACTTATTTTCAAGAACAATACAGATTTTTTGGCTTGTGAAGTATCTGATGCTTTTAATTTTCTTCTCCCAAGTCTCATGATCGTTTGCAAGTCTACGGAGGACACTCGGATATGATTATGTGTATGACCATTCATAAAAGCATGGTAACCATTTTCCCTTTTCTTTAAAAACAACGATTTACCTTCCGCGGTAATGGTAATCCTTGAGTGGTTTCCCCCTTGCATATATTTTGTAGCAAATAATGTCATGCTTGGTTTCTTCCAGTAGCAGAAGTTTCCACCCAGTATATTGCCTGCTTCAAAGGATTAATTCTTTTCAGGCTTCTGTGCCTATCAAAACAGCAGTGAACTAGCCTTCATGTTACCTGTAACTTTTCATGGGCATTCACAGCAACGAAGAAAGTTGACATGCAGGAGGGGAGGATTTCAAGGCATGACAGAAAAAAAGTCTGTACATTATAGTCATCTTGAAATGGGGACAACTCTCCTTTCAAAGAAGGCGATCAGCTGCAGACCTGGGGCTTTTCTATCATGCTTCAAAACATTTTTTCCCCCTTCTACCCCTCTACTCATTCTATTTTTGTTCCAAAAACCTGTTCTGATGAAGAGTAGGGAACCTGAATATTTGCTCTTACTATGTTGTGATAATATTGTCTAAACGTGGGAGAGGCATTGTGATTCTGAATTTAGGATCCTTGGTACCTTTAGCAGAACTTTAATTATCTTTTGAAGGTTTTTTATTTTTTCTGAGACCATTTTTTTTTTCATTTTCAGATCTACACTGGTTGCTATGATGGCAGTATCCAAGCTGTGCGTCTTAACTTGATGCAGAATTATCGTTGCTGGGTAAAGAACACACAATTTCCCTCCCTAGGCCTGAAGCCTGTTTAGTTCTCAGGAACCTGAGGACAGTTCCCTTCACTGGTCAGCTTCTAAATGATAAGCCAAGACCATCCTAATAAAAGTATGCTACGAACAGGATGTAGGGCTCAGAAAGATGCATCAAACTAGTATTCAATTATCAGTTGCACTGAAAATGGGAACCCTCACAGGGTGATGCATCTTTGATAACACTTGCAGTAGCTGTCCCCATAAGTGGAAAGAGTCCTCTGTGGCTGCCAGGAATGAAGCAGCAAAAGTGTAGAGATCCTGTGACATGAATACTGTTTTGGACTATAGTCCCTATAGCATGTGTGTCCTAGCCGGAGGTTTATCGGGATGACTGTTCTATGTCTCTGGGAGGCCTACACCTGGGGCACAGAGGCCAAAACCCTGTCCCTCTGCTGCTTCCCTTCAATAAATTGGGAAGAGATATTTGCCTGTATAGCTAAGTAAATATTTCCTGTTCGAGAATTTACATAAAGTATTTTAAAGAGTTTAAAGGTAAAGCTAGCAGCCATTATCCCATTCATTAGCTATCCCAAAGTATTTTGGAAGACAAAGAGAAATTATTTTCTCAACACTGCATATTCTGCAAAGCCCAAAGGTCTGTAGTTTTTCTTTGATGGGAAAGTGTTCCAGTCTTTTTGGGTTGCCCTTTCCTACACCCTTTTCAGCTATACAATATCCTTTTGAGATGGAGAAATCAGAACTGAATTGCTATAATATTATCCCTTAACATCCCCATGTATAGTCATTTTGAATAAAGAATGTTAAAAAGATAACCCTGGTATGCGAGCATCTCAGTGCATTTTTATAGATGAAGTTGGGGGTCTTCCTCAGCAGCTGTGATTCTGAAAACCAGAGACAGGGATAGTTTCAGGTGGGCAGCCATATTGGTGTGCAGTATTTTATTTATGTATTTATTTCTTCTATTTTATAGGCCGCCTCATCCCCAAAGGGCACTAGGCAGCTCACAAACCCCAAACAACCACATACAATGTAGTTCAATTAATAAAGACAGAACAAGATTCAAGTCTAGTAACACCTTAGAGACCAAAAAGATTTCTGGGGTATAATTTTGAAGAGTCAAAGATACAAGTGGAAAAGAAGATCCTTGAACCCTTATAGATAGGCAGGGAATGTTAACTAAAGACAGTTTAAGTATATAATTGTGAGTCAAAGATACAAGTGGAAAAGAAGATCCTTGAACCCTTATAGATAGGCAGGGAATGTTAACTAAAGACAGTTTAAGTATATAATTGTGAATAACAAAGGCAAGTCAGCTCTCTTAATATTCTCTCAGATCATTTGATTGCATTTAGTTTTGCCCCAATTATTGAGCTGTAGGATTCACACCTTATTTTGCTGATTCAAGAGTCATAATCCAGAGTTCACTTATAGTGCTGTAGCCAGAGGTGTACCAGGGGTAAATGGTGCCCGGAGACAAATTGTCTCCAGGACGCTCCCCAGGCTCTGCCCCACCACCCTCCCAGCTCCGCCCCTTGATGCCCCCAGGCTCCACCCCCAGTGCCCTCGACACCACCCATGTCACCATGGACATGGGCAAGGTCTAGGGTGCCCACCTTGCCCCTCCCCAGACTCCCCCCTGCCAGCTGGACTCCCAGCCAGAAGAGACTGCAGTCCTGGCCTCGGAGATTTGCTTTTATAAGCACTGAGGCCGGGGGAGGGGGGCTTGGGGAGCCCTTGTCGCTAGGTAGATACACCACTGGCTGTAGCTTTCCCCCCACAGCTGTTGTCTGTTGCTGCAAAGCTAAACCCACTTAAAAAAAACATTTTTCAGAAATTCAGGTTGCCATATGGAAAACACCCCCCCAAAAACTGATGATTGCTAAACTTGCAAACTTCTTTGATCGCTGCCAAAATTACTGGGTTTTTTTCCCCCAAAAAAATGGTTTCTTTCATATTAGTAATGTCTAATATGGTGCTTCGTTTCTGAAGCCCTTTTTAATTCCTTGAGCATAACAAAATGACTGTAACAGGCAGAAAGCCTTCGACAATACATAACAAAATGACTTTGCAGTGACATCTGTTGAGAGTCGCTTCTGATTACTATGTGGCAAGAAAGATTGAAATCTACCTGAAACTTACTTGGTTGCATTTTATCAGTCTGATAGGAGAACTGGTGTTTTCTCTGGTATTGCTGTTCAGTGTTGCTGAATCAATTTTATTCCTGCATAAAGATATCTGCTTGTTTAACAATTAACAACAGTGTGTGGAAAAGAACAAAACACACGTATAGTGAGATCACTTTTAAGCTTCTGTAATGCTTCCTCTGTAATATCTGTCTTAATTCTCTATCATCAGTGGCACGGATGTTCATTGATATTCGGAGTTGTGGACCACCTGAAACAGCATTTATTAAATGACCACACAAACCCAAACTTTCAGACATTAAAATGTCGCTGGAAGAACTGTGATGCCTTTTTCTCTTCCCGGAAAACTTCCAAGCAGGTATGTAATATATTAACTAGATAAAACAAAAAGTGCCTCTCATACTGCCTGTTACAGTAATTAAGTATATTTATGTGTTAGCAAAAATTCCCATCATATATTTTGGTTATGAAAAGAGGTATTAGTAAGATGTTCACAGTTCATACAGGTGTTTAAAGAATGTTCATAATAATACTTTTAAATATTAAGCAGCAAGATTATCATAATCACTTAGAAGTCTGGCGCAAAAGTAACAGATTTACAGAGGATTTTGCCCTTAAAAGTAAAAAAGCCCCATCACCCAATAGCCATGTAAAAAGAAAAATTATAAGGCTGGATTCTGTAGACCAGGAACAGAGTGAAGTGCGAGATGGAATATTTGTATTATTAATTATTTATTTCTTAGATTTCTACCCCGCCCTCCCTGGAACAGCCTTCTATTGCCTTCTGTTCCCACTGTAGCCCCTTAAAAGGGGAAGTTGGCAGAAATAATACCCCTGATACATACATCTCTTGCGGCCTCTTACGCAAGTCAGGAAAGAACAAATTCTGCCCCATCTTCCTTCTGCTTACAATCCCCACACCAGATCCAAGTGTCCCTGAGGGTCCCCTAATCCTTAGGTCAAGTTTCCCAATGTTGTTCTGCAGACTCCAACCCATAGATCAGAATGAAAGTGGGTGAGGCCTTTGTAGATACATTGAGCTGGAAGCCTGAATAAATACAGAGTTCTTTTCAACCAACCTTTCCCGTTTTGTTTTTTTAGAAAAATGTCAAATTTGGAAAAAATCTAGATGACTGTCACAGTGCACACTTTACTACTTGTACTTTGTGAATTTTAGTCTTCACTGACAAATAAAAATATTTAAATGACCTGTCAGCAGAATTCAGGTTGTTTTCCCGGCATTAAGAAATCTCCTTGAATACCTGATTTATTCATTGATGATAAAAAAGCAAACTGGTGAAAGTGCAGAAAGAAGGAGAATAAACCATCCAGTGCACAAACACCCTGCCCTCATACAGATTGTTTCTGTATGTTTTGCCTTGAGAGAGTTTAATAGTGCTAATACTAAAAGTTCCATTAGGTCATAGCAGACCAGCTTTTTGACTACAGAGAAACTGCAACAAAGAAAATGCTGGTGCATAATAATATCATATAATAATATAATAACATAATAACCCCCACCCCCATTTCTTTTCTGCCTGTATTTCATAGCTATTTGATGTGGTCTGTGGAGATGAAACATCTGGGAGGGGGATTCATAATGTTCATAGGAGGGATGAGCCTATATAGAAAAAGAGGCAGGGAGTCCCAGTTTGTTCCCAAGTTGTTTGCTCTTACTGTCAACACATGTATAATTTTAGATACTAGTGTGCTTCTATCTTTACAAGGACAGTAAAGTACAGTTTATTTACATAATACTTTTTATTAATTTTCTTCTTTAAAAAAACATTGAATATAAAACACACATAAAACCATTGAAGCACATAAGACATCAACAAATATTAACATGTAACATGTAACAAATAACAAAAGACCCACATTTACAGTTACCCAAACATAATCTAATCTACCACACCGACCCATTACGTAAACACATAATTCAGTATATCTTAATCAAATCAGTTACTTCACTTTTCTTTGTTAATTTGTTCTTTAACTTTATTAAGCTTAAATATTTATACTAAACTACCCTATTTTTCATTCCATATTTTTACTATTTAACCTACAAATGTACCTTATAATTCATAATGAAGGACACTAGAGTACCGTTTGATGAAAACGTCGTGTTGTTTTTCTTCTCTGTTTAGGATGCTGTGGGACATATTGAAAAACATGCAGAAGATGATAGCAAGATTGACTCATGAAGTGTTTATACCTCCCACATTGGGAAGTGTGCTTTCTATACTGGAAATTCCATGTCTTGCCCATCTTCCTCCTGAGTTACTTCTTGGAGTACAAAGAGGAGCAAGGCTTTTTCTTTTCTTTTTTGCTACAGAGACAACTTTTTGCATGCAGCTCTGTAGAGAAAGGAATGATGGACAGACTCAGACCAAACAATCACAAATGTTTTAGGTTTTTATTCATCAGCAGAAACAAACTTCTTTCCTTTTTATTCTACACTCTCAAAGTAGTGGGTGGTATATATCTAAGATTCAGCACTGAAACTGGTGCTTAAAGTCTCTGAAATGTTAATCAGTTTCTATATTGTACGAAAGACCTCCCAGGTATATTATACTTTTGGATTCAGACACGTCCAATAATTTTTTAAAAACCCTTCCGAAATATCACAAAGGTAGTGATTGCTCGGTTTTCTTCCATCTCATAATTGTACCAAGTCCTACAATGATATATGACCTCCACGATAAACAGTAAACGAGCTATTTCCTTTTTACTTTAAGTTCATATTATGACTTACCTTCACTTTTGAATGGCAAGCCTGTACAACCATTTACTGCAGTCATTGATTTTCTGTACTTTTTTGTACCCCAGGAGGCTTGTGGTGGTGAGCTATAGATACCACATCACCCAACAGCCATGTGACTGGGTCTCTATACCAATTTGTTGGAGTTAAAAAAATTAATTGATGCAAAGCCAATGCAGATAACAATCTCAGTTTTTAAGCATTGTTGTCTGTGTATGTTCAGTGCTCGTCTTGTCACAATAATGAGACTATATTTTGAATATAATTATTTTTTAGATATGACCTGTTTTTAGCATTGTAAACTATTGAGCTTTGGAGCTTTGCGTCTCTATTAAATGTTTTTTTTCTTCCTGTCCAGTTAACTCCTGGACTCAAAACCATGTTTGGACAGTGATTTTTTTTAATCAGTCACTGGTTCTATTATGGTTTGGTTTAATAATTGGAAGTCCCCTATAAGAGAAAGGGTTATTGGGGTTGAAACATGATTTTGAAGTCTGAAGAACCCAAGCAGAAGCTGAATGTTTATGTGCCACATGCTCACAACCACGAAGAGTTGCGTGAAGGCAGTGGTTGCAGTGCAGTGAACCTCTATGTAATCACAGGGAAGAAATGCTCATTCAGGTGGCATTGCAGCAGTTCCCACTTTTTTTTTGTCGTTCAAGTGATTTGTTTTCACTTTTGCAGTCAGTGTTCTCATCATTTTTAGTCTTAGTTTTCTTCTGGAACAAACAAAAAGACAGCCAGACAGAGATACCAGTAAAAGAAGCAGAGCAGGATGGCGGTTTAAGTTTTAATGTAATGTTACTTTTCAGATAAGATGAATGGTCCAAAAGAGCAAAGAGTTGTAAACTCCAAGGTGGGTGTCTTCTGCAGCTGAGGGTAAGAGCTAAGAGCAGGCTTAGAAGTAGCGAATTTGAGGAAATGAAGGGTTATGTGCTGTATATTTGAATCTTGCCTCTCAAAAGCAACTGAGGAAAATATTGCCCTCCTTTTCTGTGGATAAACATAGCTTCTAAGCAGCCTCTTAAGTTATTCTAGTAAAATAACTTATTTTCTTTTTACATTTTCATGTGTCTCTAACCTTGGTCAGGCACCATTGTCCATCAGGTGGTCGTTGCCTGAGTGAACAAAAGAAATTTTGCTCACAATTCATTAATAAGACTCTGTTTTGAAAGTACTTTTCCTAAGCAAAGCAGCAACCTGCATCAGATATTTCCTCTTCTGTCATCTTTTAGGATTTGGCTTTTTGTTGTTTTTGACATTTTCACCATCTTGTTGATTTGACAGTGAAAGAAGCTATAAGGAGAAATTTGGTTCTCTGAGCTTTAATCAAGATGCAATAGAGCATTTGAACTGTACAAGAACACTTCAGTAGCTGTTGTGAGTACACAAAATAAATTTCTGTTAGATGCTCCATAGTTGAATTTAATTTGAAAGGAAGATGCAGAACCAGTGTTGTATTGAAACGTATGTGGAGTGCTGTGTTTTTACTAGTCCTGAGGATTAATAACTAAATGGATTTAAGTTTGTTATCTTCTTCAGCTTTCTTTGAGGGATTCTTTATTAGAAGAGGATGGTGACTTTGCAGTTGTTTAGAAAAGAATGTCCTTTTTCATCATTGTTGCGAGTGATTAAGTTCTTACATCATTCAGTATTCTTGGCCACTGAGTGTGAGGGTGTGTGTGTGCATGTTTAAGATGGGTGTGAAGACAGATTTTCCTTTGATCTCCTTTGGATGCTTTTTGTCTTTAGAGTGCTTCGCCTATGATAAGGTGTTTGTGCCTTGTCAAACGTTAGTTTCCATATGCTGACCTTTATTTAAAATGTGGATGAGAACTGCTCTAAAACCCGGTCTTGATGCATGTTCATAAATTTACATTACTGTTGACTGTGTTAAAGAAGGTCTCATACTTAAGTCTGTTGCACTAGGATACCACATAGTTTCCTCATTCATTTCTTAGACATGTTCTTCTCTTCTACTTCAGGGACTTTTTGGGGGAGACTCTTTGCACTTCTACCTCTTTTGCAGGAAATTAGCCTATTCCTCTAAGCTCTGCAGGAAACCACAGAAATGCAAAAGATAATGTTCCTACGAATTGTAAAGCTGGTTTGTCAAGATTATGTTGGTCACATTCATGGCAGGTTTCTGGCACCTTTCTATAAGTTGAAGGAAGTTTTTAGTGTAAAATCTTTGAGATGATGATGATCTCTCTTTTTTCCTTGGAAAGGGAGAAGGAAATGATGTGACTAGAGGGAATTGTGCAGTGTGTTTTGGATTGTGTGCGGAGTGTTAAATTTTATATGTTGGCTTAATGACTGAGTAAACTGTTACGTGGTGTGTGTATAAAGTGAAGTTGGGCTGCATGCCAACACAATAGACATTTCTTTTATAACATTAATCCTAGTTCATGAATGAGTATTCTGTGTTACAGCTGTGCTGTGAGGAAATATTTCGTGCATCAGCCTTTTGGAGACTGCTCAGTTACTTGTCTGTTAGCATTTCCATACCAATAAACTATATCTCAGTAACTATCCCAGCTTCTGTTTGGCCCTTGTAGCATATATTTCACCATGAATGACAGACTTCTAAAATGTTTTGATTGAAACACTGAATGTGTAATCTACATCCAATTGCAGTAAGTGGCAGAATTCTCAAGAAGAGCAGCACTGCATTGCATCCTTAAATGTCAGCCTGAACTTAAATTCTGTTATACCTTTGCATTTTTTAATTTAAAAATTCTAGATTCAGTTTGAACAGCTCTTGTTGCTTCCATGCTGATTATTTTTTTAACCAGTACCTTGCTTGGAATTTGTAGCAGGAAGATTTTCTATGTCACATATAAGCAGACAAAAGTATCAGCTCTTCATTTTTGTCTATCTAGAACAAACTAAGAGTAAACTGTGTCAGCAATATACTCTGTAAGAGATTTAATGGCAATTTTCCCTAATGTGATTATTTTCTGTGGGATGAAACCTGTGTGGCTTTTCTCACAAGTAACTATGTGTGATTCATGTGCACAAAATGATTTGGTCTTTCCTTTCCTTTTACTACAAAGCTGTGAACTTCATCAAACAGAACAAAAACCATGAAAATAAAGTTACTTTATACTAAAAGGTATCTAGTGTGGTTTTCCTTTCGATTACTCATGATATTTTGTGTTATAGTTGGTTAACAGCCCAATTCAGAGAGCTTTCCAGCGGCGCAGGGAGAAAGAAAAAGCCAACCCCCGCCCCCCCAAAAAAAACCTCACCGCCACCATGACCGAGACTATCGTGCAACTAGCTGCAAACCCAAGTTAGAACTCAACTTATGCTAGCTCCACCTAGTGGTGGGATTCAGCAGGTTCGCACTACTTTGGCAGAACCAGTTGTTAAAATGGTGCTTGTAAACAACCAGTTGTTAAACTATTTGAATCCCACCACTGGAACCGGTTGTTAAATTATTTGAATCTCACCACTGGCTCCACCTCTGGGAACACTCCACCTCTCCCCCACACAGCACAGCTCCACAGTGGCCTGAACTTCCAGCTTTTGCTGCTGTGAAGCTGAGGTGCACCCAGCACCTTTATCCCTTCTGCTTATGCAGGTGCCCCTTGCACTGATGGAGAGGCCAAATGCGTTGGCACAGCCCTGCCCTACCTCCTCGAATGGATTTCCCCCCTCCCCCCCAATCTTGATTGGGCTGTAAGTGGCAATGGAGCAGAAAATAAGTTATTCAACATTTGATTTAAGAATCTTTCTGTCTTGCAAATTCCACAAGTTTTCTTAATTTGGGTGGCAATTCTCATCACTCTGCCTCTGCTGACTCCCAGGAACAAAATTTCAGTGGGCTGCAGCAGGAGGGGAATTGGTAAATGTCTATGCACCCTCTTAAGAAAACACGTGCCTTTATTTGCAATTGCATGATTAGCTTCCATGTTATCTGCATAAAATGTAAATAGGTTTACATAAATATCGGTAAAATATTTTTACATAATGCATATTTTGACTCACTTTAACGTAGGGATACAAATAATTTGCCTCCAGGATAGTGATGATGTATAACATAGCAGCGTTTTAAAGATTAACACATTCAAAATCTTTGTTAATGTCAGAAAAGTGTTGGGGGCAATTGAATAATCCTTTTATTCATCAGTACATGGGGGGAAAGTTATTGAAATGCATTAATAGCATTATAGAACAACTCACCCACATCAAAGTACTTTTATATAATTTTATCCATCTGTCCTGCCTAATTTCGTTCCTAGTAAAAAATCCATGCCTATTATTGCCAGATTCACAAGAATCTATTTTATTGGCAAAAAAACCTTGTGAAGACCTCAAACCTAGTACAGTACCCTCTGCACGGTGCATGTAATAAATAAATTTTCCATCTCCATTCAAATTAATGGAGAAAGCCTTGTTAAGAAATGTCCATGTGCCTATTGGATTTCTTGGGCACAAAGGAAATTACCAGACCAGGATATAAGTGTATAACTTGTCCCAAAAAAATAGTTCCCGGCTTTTAGACCTATGTATGTTATCCTGCCATATCCATAACTTCTGGATAACTTGGCTGTATAGAATGCGTGCAGTTCTGTTATTTTTCAGGAACTTATCTTAAATTCTGTAGAAGAAAGTACATTTATGTGGAAGGAATTGAACTCCCACAACCCAGTGTTATATCTCATGTGCAGCTGAGCTTGTGGTGTGCTGGAAAGTTGGCCACTCATCTGATGAACTTCATAATGTAAAGTTTGGTGCCTGGATATGAAAAATGTCTCCTACCTACTAGTTACCCTCCTGTGGTCCAGGCCATGGGTTCCTCTTCTGTCCATCTACTAAGAGACATATTCTTAATAGAAAAAAGTAGACTTTAGTTAGCTTCCATACAGGCTTTAGGGTTGTGATTGGAGAGCTTCTAAGTGCTGGGGCTTCCCCCCAACCCTTCTAACTGCCTCCCTGTGCCACCTGGAGGCCTTCTGGATGTGGCGCAGCAGCAGCACCAACCCCAAGATCTGGTTTGGGCTGTAAAAGGCCTTGTCCATCAGGTAAACCAGATGTAAGCATACCAACAGGACTATTCCCCTATGGGGAAAGGGTGGGATATAAATTAAATAAATAAATACATACTGGCTCTGGGGAACAAGTTGGAGGTATCTTCTATTCAAGCCTCACACCATATACTAGCTAGTTAGTTTTCACCTGTTGTATCATCTTTCTGTCACACATGCAGCAAGCTGTAGTATTTAACTCAGAGTCTGACATGTCCTGCAGCATTCCAACTTTTTGGCATGGGTTTGGTGTATTCACAGTAAATGAACTAAGCACAGCCTAAGTAATGTTGTAAGGAAATTTACTGTTGTGTGTGTAGCCTTCACAGCAGGAAGCTTTGACCATAAGATTGCAAATCTCTCTTCCTCCCCCCCCCCACCCCCCCGGAAAGCCTGGAGATGGCTGCAGAGTACTAAGGGAATTATATGAATAGGCTCCAAAAAGCTCAACAGATAGTTGTGTACTGCATTTATTTAAAAATAAAATATTTCACAAATTTAGCATTGCTTTCCAATGATCATTCTTTGTTCAATATGCCTGACTCCTTGGAACCTTGCACAGGGTATCCCTTCGCCATTTTATTTGGAAGATGCCATACTGCATACCTCAGTTGCCAATAGGTGGAAGTTCAGTTTCAGAAAAATGATAGTCATCTGATAGAGGAAGAAAAATGTTGCTTGTGTGTGAAACTGCATTGCACTTGCCTTCCCCTGTAGCTTTCAGATGCACTAGTAGTGCAAACAAATGTTGGGCAGCAGGCAAAATCAGCATGCAGTTGGTGGGGGAGCGGAGACAGGTGAAGTTTTATGCATACATGGTGAGCTGTAGCCACTGGAAAGAAAAAAAGCAGTAAGTTACAAAGAATATTTGACCAAATGCAGAACAGGGGGTATGCATGGAAACTTCTGAATTATCTAAAAACAAGCCCTTAAAAACCCAGTAAGATTTATTTCCAGATAAACATGGAAAGGAACAGGCTTGGCAGTCTGCTGCTTGCCTTGTTCCCATACTACTAGAAGTGGATGTCTTGTCTAAAAGGCAACCTTAAACTTCCAAGACTTCCCTTTCATTGTGGAAGCAGCACTAACAAGACATATCCATCTTAGCCAACTCAGAAGCTCTGAACTGAGCTCTAACAATTAAAATGGATCAGCAGGCACTGAAAGGATTGGCAAATTACTCTTTCACAGTCCTGAAAGTAAGTATAATAGTAGAGCAATGCATGGTGTTAAAGGTTAACTAATCTGCATTCAATTATTGTATTTAACTTTGGTATGTGAGCTTTATCCAGATTCTCCTTATAAATCTACAGAGGTTCATATCTTTGCCAGTTTGTCTAATGAAGCATTTTTTCTTCCATTTGCTTTATTTACACACATTTCTATCCTGCTGTTAATGGGTATTAGCAGTAAGTAAAATATATAGTGGGGTGCTGTGTGGTTTCCGGGGTTGTATGGCCATGTTCTAGCAGCATACAGCCCGGAAACCACACAGTACGTGAAAGCCTTTGACAAAATATACAGTGTTTTATTTTAACACCAATATATACTCAGACATTCCCAAATTCTGAACCTAAGTCCTGCACCATAGCCACAATTCAACTCTTGCTTCTTGTTCAGCCAGCAATGGCAGTGTTCAACCAAAACTGTTCTTAATTGGGTTTCTGTTATTTGGAGATAAAGAATTACTGTAATGCAGATTTCATCTATAAACTGGTACTTGAAAATACCGGATGCATGCACTGGTAGGAA
Source organism: Sphaerodactylus townsendi (assembly GCF_021028975.2). Classification (NCBI taxonomy): domain Eukaryota; kingdom Metazoa; phylum Chordata; class Lepidosauria; order Squamata; family Sphaerodactylidae; genus Sphaerodactylus; species Sphaerodactylus townsendi. Next base: position 123,250,464 of record NC_059426.1, read on the forward strand.
TGTCGTGCCAAACCCTTCTGTCCTTCAGCTCAAATAAACATGCTTTGAGGTCCACTTCAAATAATTTCCCTAACTACATAATAGAGTGATAACTTATATGGGGTGGAAGTTGATTATCAGTTTCTTCTCCCCAGATGATGGACTGCATCTAGAGAAAACTTCCACTGATGGAAGGGGAAAGGGTGTTTTTTTGCCTATTTCCCTCTTCCATAGCAGACTTTCAGATCCCTTCTTTGGATGTCTATTTGCCTTAGGAACAGCATTTCACAGGGAAAACTGGGGTGTGTTCGTAGGGAACAGCCAAGGAATTCCTCCTTTAATGACAGCAGTCCCTTCCATCATCACAGGTTTTCCATGGCCTCCCACCCAATAAGATTTACTGCCAAGTGGTAGAAGAGAGCCAGGAGTCCCATGATTTCCCTGCAGTGCAGTTGTCTATGATTACCTTTTACTGTTCAGGGAAACTGCAACATGAAAAGTGATCCAAAAAAGATCTAATTTGAGGCATGCTTCCCACCATCTCCCAAACATGTCAATTAAAAATATTTACCTCTAAGACATTGAGTTTAATAATTCCATCTCCATCTTTATCAAATGCATGAAATGCACCTATGGAGCAGAAGAAAAATAGTAAATGGAGAATCTCGACGTAAAATATACATCACTCTGAACAGTAAGACAAGGACCAGTCACAGGTACTGTGAGGTATTAATAACTTCAACATTTCTAGAAGCTGATAATGGATTATGGGGTTTACTGCTCATTGGTGCAATGTACTATGTGAGATAAATATTCATGGACTTAGATCCTAAGCTTCTTTCCATGTTCAGTAAGCCTATTGGCTTGGGTAAGAAGGGGAATTTTTTGCTTATTCCTTTCTCCACAGCAGTCTTCTACTTTAACTACCATGTTTCTGAAGTTTCACTAAGCGATGAGGCATTCTGGGTGAAGCAGAAGATGAATCTCATTTTGGCCTTCACACCTCAGAATATTTCAGTTTGGCCAGAAGAGTGAAGGAGTCAGATTTACAGAGAAAAGGATTTCTCTCTTCAATTTCTTTAATGTGTTCAGCTTGTGATTGGTAGCAACATAATTTGCCCACAAAGTCATAAAATGGACCAAGAAAATATAGCCCAGGAGGAGTCAACCCTGGCAAGTAGGATGGGAGTCCTCCAATGAATATTCGAGTCATTATGTGGAGCCGGCAATAGCAAACCACCTCTGAACGTCTCTTGCCTTGAAAATCCTATGGGGTTGCAATAAGTCAGCTGTGAATGACAAAAAAAGCTAAGTATCAAACAATAGTTTGATATGTGATTTGTTAAAAATCAGTAGGTCTTGCTGTTAATTTTATTTAAAAATAACACCCATCCCACTGAGAGCAGGACTTTTGGTTTTAGAATTATAATTTTCAGAAAGAAATGTTTAGAGCCTGGGTTTTGCAATGGAAGTGATGAAAATAGCTTCTAATCTTCCTTTTTTACAAGATCTGTAGAGGACCTATGTTTGTTTGATTTTAATTGCTATCAAAGAAGAAAGGCCTGCAATGGCAGACAAAAAGCAGTTTAAGTTCGTAAAAGCAATTGGAAGAATTTATGTATTTATTTGAGTATTTTTATCTTGCTTTTCTCTGCTCAAAGCGAATTCAAAGCATCTTATAATATGCGAAGACAAACAACAACCCATCAAATAGAACAAGTATATCTGGGGAGGAGCAGAACACAATCTCTCCCGAACCCCTCCAACCATTCAAGTACTTTTTTCCAGGAGGCGGCTTCCCATTTAACCTTCCAGGGGTAGAGGACAGGAGCAGAGTACATGGCCAAGGATGTAGGTAAGGGGGGGTTTCCCGGGTTCAACCCCTCCCCATTACATATCCAAAGCTCGTTTGTGGGGGTTTTGTATTTTTTTAGTGTTTTTTCAGTTTTTGGCCTGCAAGGGGTGCAGCTTTTAGGCTAACAGCACCAAAATTTCAGGGACTTTTTGGGAGACTCTCCTGATGATACCACCCAGGTTTGGTGAGGTTTGGTTCAGGGTGTGCAAAGTTATGGACTCCCAAAGAGGGTACACCCATTCCCCATTGTTTCCAATGGGAGATAATAGAACAGGGGTCTGCAACCTGCGGCTCTGGAGCCGCATGCAGCTCTTTCGTCCTTGCACTGCGGCTCTGCTTGGCTTGGGTCCTCTCAGCCTCCTTTGCAGAGTTGCCCTAAGGGTTAATGGAAAAGAGTCCCCATTCCTAGAGAGGCACAGCCCAAGACGGCTATCCCAAGCCACTTCCAGCTTCCCTGTCCCAGCTGCCTGGTTGGCTGATGCCAGTGATGACGGCGTGGGGAGGGGGTGGAGCACCGCTGGTGGATTCTCTTGAACAGGTGAGCAGCGAAGGGCCCCAGTTTAAACATTGACAGTGATGCTGTTTCAGGGTGGGGGAGAATCCACCCCAAAGCAGCATCACTTTCAATGTTGTTTTAACTGGGGACCCCAGATTCTCCCTTTAAGGTGGATTTAAAAGGAGAATCTGGGCTCCCTAGTTTAAACACCATTGAAAGTGAGGCTGTTTGGGGGTGGATTCCAGCATCACAGCAGCTGCCCATGAGGGGGGGGCGCAAAACTCAAATTTTGCACCGGGCTCTATTTTCCCTAGCTATGCCTCTGCCCGGAGGGGGGGGGGCAGAAGAGGCTGCCAGTTGGGAACCCAGTTGGGGGGGGCAGGGCAGAGTAGTCTGCTGTCCTCGGCCTCGGAGAGCTGCTTTCATAAGCACTGAGGCCAGGGCGGGCCTTGGGGAGGCGTGGCCCTGCTCCCCGAACCCCCCTCCATAAAAAAATCTATACTTATGTCACTGTACATGGCAGTAGTTCTGCCAATGATTTTACTGTAAAATAAAACAAAACCTGATTGTTCTTATATAAAAGATTTTACCAATTTCCATTAATTCCTCCATCAGGCCTTGGGAGAGCCCCCTCTCAAAGGTAGTCCCACAGGACCAGTAGTCCTGTGAGTATTGCCACAAAAAGCCCTGTACTCATAGAAACAGATTCTCTCCAAATTTGCATTTGAAAATTTTCATAAGAGGACAACATGAGAAATTTAATGGGAAAACTGACTGCTTTCTTCTAGAGGACAAGTTTTTTTTAGGTATACCTCTGAGAGAGAATACATGGCTGGGAGGTTCTACTACTATGTATCCTGTATTTTAATTGCTTTTTGTATAATAATTTATAATGTATTGGTTTTAATATTTTATGTGATTTTAAGTAGTTTTGATGTCATTTTTGTTGAATGGTGTGACATACATATTTTAAATGACAGTATACAGACTTACGGAACATTCCTTCTAGTCGCACAAAGCAACAGATAAAACTGTCAAACTGAATGTTCATATGTCTGTCAGCATAGCGCATAGTAATGATGTCATAAAGCTGGTTATTCAGCTGAAATCCTGAAAAGGAAAATACACAACACATATAGCCATGATTATAATTACAGTCTATACTTCTATAAAAAGCGAAACAAGGAAAATAGGTTGGCAAACATCCTTCCCAACCAATTTGGTCAATGACCCTTCTGTGATACCTGCATCTTCAACAGCATTTCGCATCTCATAGCTGTTAATGGTTCCTGAATGATCTGTGTCATAATGTTTGAAAATTTTCTGGGAAAGAAAAGACATAATGATGATGACAATGTCAGTGATGACATTCAGACCCTTCCACTCAAAAAACAGCACAAACCCTGTAATGTTCCATGAAGCAGAATACCCTGCATTTACAGAGAATAGTAAAAACTAGACGTATTGTTTCAAAATCATATAAAACATACGCTGCTTTTATGACCTAATGGTACTCATTTGAACCAAACAAAATGAAAGCTAAATAGAGCTTGTGACCCCTCAGAAAGCTCATGTCACAGGGGAGATGTGGCATGGGGGGGTGCAGCAAGGAGGGAAAATTAGGTCAGGGCAGTGATTCTAGGGCTATGGGCAAAATCCAAGATGGGACCCCAGAATCACTGCCAGCAGTCTCCCCAGCTAGCCTCCCAGGCTTAAGCAAGGGGCAAGGAAAATATGTTTGCATTAGGGCTGCTGAAGCAGTTGCTGTCTAGTTCAAGCTTCTGAGAGGGTCTAGCCGAGGTGGCAAACCTTTGGCACTCCAGATGTTATGGACTACAATTACCATCAGTCCCTGCCAGCATGGCCAATTGGCCATGCTGGCAGGGGCTGATGGGAATTGTAGTCCATAACATCTGGAGTGCCAAAGGTTTGCCACCACTGGTGGCCTGCCACTGCCTGAGCCCCAAAATGGGTGGTTACTTACAGAATTGGCCACTGCCTGAGCCCATGGAGGTGCCTACAGCTGGGGACTGAGCACCAAAGTGAGCTGCTCAAGCCCAGGAGGGAGCAGGTAAGTTGTGGGGCTGCTGACTCTTCCTCTTCTTTTTTCCTCTGTGAGAGAGGAGTTGTGGGAGGTCCAGGGGCTCACCTTGCCCAACACCCAGGGCAGCTCCTCCTATTGCCCTGTGGCTAAAACCATTCCTGAACAAGGCAAATAAATGCTTTTTTAAAAACAGTTAAAATGAAGGGGAATATTTTGAGTGTCCCTGCGATTCATATAGCAAGCTCCTTGTTACTGACCATATAAGAAACCTTGTCCATTATTCTGATGTAGTGCCAATTTCAAATATTCATGGGATAAGCAGTATAAATCTCCACCTGAATATACTACCTATGAATGCACAGGGAGGGATGATAATTTGAAACAGACAAGATGGAAGTGTTATTGATAGAAACAATGGCTGATTCAGTAACTGGAGTTTGACAAATTCTGGATGACACTATACCCGTGGTGGCGAACCTTTGGCACTCCAGATGTTATGGACTACAATTCCCATCAGCCCCTGCTAGCATGGTCAATTGGCCATGCTGGCAGGGGCTGATGGGAATTGTAGTCCATAACATCTGGAGTGCCAAAGGTTCGCCACCACTGCACTATACTGATTTGTTTGCTGGGCATAGCTATATTTTTTCATGATGATATATGACCTTGATAACATCTAAAAACAGCTGCTGCAGCGTGTCCTACACGAGGCTGCCCTTGAAGATTTTTCAGACTGCAGTTGGTACAAAATGTGGCAACTGGGGTCCTTACTGGGGCACACTGAAGAGATAACGTTGAGCCAGTGTTATGTCATTTACATAGAATTCCAATTTCTTTCAGAGTTCAACAAAAGGTCCCCATTCTTAAATGGCTTGAGCCCTGATTACATGAAAGACTCCTTCCACTATTAATGCCCAATTTATACAGTGGGCTTTGATGAATCAGCAAAAGCTCAATTTACTGGAGAAAAGCTCAATTTACAAGGAGAATCTTTTCCACTGCTGTCCTGCTCTGCCTGTGGTATGCCCTCCTTCAGGAGGCAAAGGTGACCACATCCCTTAGGGCAGGGGTGGCCAACCTATGGCACTCCAGATGTTCATGGACTACAATTCCCATCAGCCCCTGCCAGCATGGCCAATTGGCCACCCCTGCCTTAGGGCTTTCTGAATTGGCTGAATACCTTCCTTTTTCAGAAAGCCTTCAGTCTGAACAGACAAGAGAATGTTACGCATTCTATAGTTTTATAGAAATGATGTTGGAAAACAGTGTTCTCATACATGGCTTTATTGGAAACATTTATGAGTTTTAACCTCTTTTATCTGAGTTGTGCTTTCAAAATGAATTGTGAACAACACTGAAAACTATGTGTGCCCAAAAGGTAGTTGGAAATGTATGTGCATAAATATTTAAAAGCAATCCTACCTCAAAATCACTACCCACATGAAAAGCCAACAAAGCAAAACAAAACTTCTAGTTTACTCTTCTCCCTTTATGTTGGCTTTCTGTGAATGTTTGTGTGTGTTGGGACTGGTGACCTTTTGCATTGCTCTTATACTTATACAAAAGTTTACTTAGAATTTTTATAGCCTGCCCTTTGACCAAATTAGCTCCACAGAGCAGTCCTACTCTTTTGCTGTTACGCTATTTTCCGCTATTCTATGTCTGACATCCACAAACCATTTCCCTCCATGCAACTAAATGCTACCTCTAAAAGAAAGAACATGCAAGAATTTCACAATACCTGCCAGCTTTTAATCTTGTCCCAAAGATGTCGAAACTCATCAAGATTTATCTTCCCAGAACCATCTGTCTGTGATATTAGCATTTAAGTCAAAACAATTCATGAAACAAAAGAAGTGAAACCAGAGTTCCTTTAAGGGGGAATTTATTTTCAAAGACAGAATATTTGTTACACCCACTTAATTGTTAATTTACTGAAACACTAGACAACATGTTGTTATTCAGCCTCGGTTCATCTTGTTGCCATAACCATTCTGCCTCCATTTTTGTTGGCCTTGGTTTCTGCCCCTCTGGTGTACAAGCAAAAGGACTTAGTGGATTTACTTCAAGAGTTCTTTTCTTCCCGCTTTCCTTATCTTAAAAGCGTCCTGCCATGAAAGCCCTTCCAGGGCATGTCTCTTCCCTACCTCAAGTCTTCTGCCTTCCTCAGCTCCAATCCAATCCAAGTGCATTGTTATGACTTCATCTGGACTTCCCCACTTTTTCCTCAGCTGCAGTAAAGAAAACTTTATTTTTTTGTATTCTCTGTCTCTGGTTCTCAGCCTGTGAAGTCATGCTCATTTTTTTGCACTATATACTCTGGGTTCTTTTGCATGGCTACTGGCATGGGCTTTTTCTATGGTGCATGTGGGTAATGCTCCTGGCTGCCCACACTGCCCAGTGCCATTGTAGGAAGGGTATGTAGACAGCAAGGTGGTAAAGGATGCACAAATGGGCGGCAGGAGAAGGGCATATAGGCAGGCAGCAGGGGAAATGTAAAGGTGGCAGCAGTGGGCCTCCCAATGAATCAGGTCTCTCAACAGCTACTACATTTAACTGATTCCTGATGCCAGAAGTTGCCAGCAATTCCTTGGGGAATGCCAGGAGATTTTGAGGATAGTGTTTGGGGAAGATGATGTCATGTCAGGGCAATGCTCTACAAGTTTCCTCCAATCTCTATAGCAATGACAAAAGGGCCGTACCAGTCACCAAGGAAAATGTAAGCAAACTGCCAATGCTGCAATAAAAGACAGTAAATTCTATTTCAGTACCTGGATCTGTTTGGGACTTTATGAAATTCTGGATATTGCTTACCAGTATGGATGTTATATGAACTGATGAACGATGAACTGTTGAAAAATAGAAACTGCCTCCGTGAGACTTTATGAATGTATTATTTACCTGAACGGATGTAAACAGGATTGGATTTATGTTATCAATAAGGATGGTAATTGTACACAATACTTGATGAAAATGAGAGGATATCATTGAATTCAGAAGAGTTTATGTTTAATACTTTTTGAAAGAATCATTTTATAAGCCAGAGTGCATCGGGTGTTACCTCCAAACTTGCTAGCACAAAGGGTGGGAGAGACCCTTTTGCCCCTTTTTTCTGGCTCCTTGTATCCAGGATATGTGGAGCCAGAGGAAAAGGGGCAAAAAATCCCACTCCATAACTTTTTCCTCTGGCAAAAGTACTGTGGTGGAGAAACTAGAAGCTCCTTCTCTCCCTGCCCTCTTCCCATAATGCTGCATGAACAAGCACTGAATACCACAATATACGCTTGACTGTGAATTGGGTTGTGCATCCATGAGTCAACATATGTCGGATATATCATGTACTGTGGCCCTGAGTAGCCCCTGTTGCACTGACTTCTAGTGCTGTGAGACAGCTCAGCTTGGTCTGCATCAGGGCCGTTTTAACTTCCAGTTCTCTTCTGACTGTGCATATGATTTGTTGCATATGATTTGAAAAGGATACATCCATTACAGCAACCATGCTGCGGCAGGACTCTAGTGCAAACCCTTCTGTCTTGAGGTCCTTGTCTAAAATAAGTTATTGCAATTAAATACCATAAAACCAAATAATTTATATTGCATTGGAAATGTTGCAAGTAAACAGTATATTTCCCACCTAATATATTTTTAAACCTTTAAACCTTAAACCTTGAACATTTTGAACACATGAAGCTGTTTACTGGGCCCATAGCTATGGTGGAGTCAGTAAAATGTCCCACCCCAAATGTGCCAAGTCCCACCAATCAGCATTTCTCTTGCTATATTAGGCTGGTTAGGGGCTGAGTGTTGCCCTCCCCTTCTCTAGCCTCACAGGCTGGCATGTTTCCCACCCAAGCTGTGGAACACAGTAGAAGCTAGAGAGAGGAGAGAGGTGCTTCTGTTCCTTCACTAGTCCATAGGGTTGGCAGGTGTCCCTTGGAAAACTGTTCTTAAAATACATGTAAATGTCCACTATTTTAGGGTGAGCCTAGGTGGCTGGTGCTCCTCAGCATACTTTTTGGGCTTGGATGCCCTTCCTCCAAGCCCAAAGAACACAAAACACACTGCTCATACTTGGAGGCAGCACAGAATCCAAGTGGGAACCAGCAGCTATGGCTGCTGTTTTTCATGTGCACGGACACTTCCCCAAATCCAAACAGTCTGGAAGCAGGCAAAGCAGTCAGTCACAAGGCTGAGGAATGGACACAACATAGAAGGATGCATCAAGTTAGGCATGCCAGCCTCCAAGTGGGACCTGGGGATCTTGCAGAATTACAAACTTCAGAGATCATTTCCCCTGGAGAAGATGGATGCTTTGGAGAGTGGACTGTACCTCCATGAGATCCCTGTCCTCCTCAGGTCCACCTCCAAATCTCCAGGAGTTTTTCTGGATCTGGCAACCCTTGCTGGCCAGGCAGTGGTGGGATCTGGCTAGGCAGTGGTGGGATCCAGCAGGTTCTCACAGGTTCCCGAGAGTAGGTTACTAATTATTTGTGTGTGCCGAGAGGGGGTTACTAAATGGTGATTTTGCCACGTGATTTTTGCCTTAGTTACACCCCTCCTCTGCTCCTCAGCAGTAGCGTGCAGAACTTGAAGCAGTCTAGCAGGAGGTGCACCGGCGTGCATGGCAGCCTGCGCCTGCGTGCATTCGTTTCCCGCCCAAGGACCGACGCAGCGGCTGCATCCTTGCCACAGCCCCACCCAACAATGCCCCGCCCCCAAAATGCCCAGCCACGCCTCCATCGTGCCCTGCCCAGCCCCATTGGCACTATGCTACTAAAAATTTTGGATCCCACCACTGCTGCTAGGTCCAGGCAAGGGAAGCCTGTTTCTAATATAATAACTGTTACTTTTAAACACAAATCTCTAGTTATCCCTTTAATCAACTAGCTGCTTAGTTAGCATTTCATCTGTGCTGCATTTACTGTGCATTAATGTGCATTAACTAACACATTGTGTACACTTTCTAAAAGAAATTGTCGAAGGCTTTCATGGCTGGATTCAACTGGTTGTTGTGAGTTTTCTGGGCTGTGTGGTCGTGGTCTGGTAAATCTTGTAAAAAATTGTTTTATTTTGTTGCACTCTGCTGCACAATAGAAACTATTGTACTATTTTAATCTACTAGCCATTCTTTGAGTTGGAGACTTGTCAAAACCATGCAGTAAGCTTCAAAACTGAAATTTCTGTCCTCAGATGAAATATACTAGCTGGAAATTGTGGTGTATCGCAGAGTCAAAGTGTTCACACCGCAACTCAAATTCTAATAACACTCCCTCTTCCCTCAGGTGATAATTATGTGACAATACAGATGAAAATACAGATGAGTAACTCTGGCAGGTTATTTCATTCATCATTTAGGAAAACTGTCTCTGAACATGGAGGTTCCATTTCTCTCTCATGGCTAGAACCATTTGTAAAATCTAAAAGGTAGAATGGAGTAGGTGTGATACAGAGTTTATTAAACTACATGATGAAAGCATATTTCAAGTTACACGAAGGGCTACTAGGTTACAAAAACCATTCCATAAAATATGTGAGGCTGAAAATGCCAGAGAAGGGATTCAAACTGGGTCTTTTAGATTCTGAGCTATAGCTACGCACACGCTGACTGGAAGAACAGGGTTTTTAAAAATCCCAGTAGCTCTTGGTGCAGTATGAAATCTATTGTATGTGATCTTATCCAATTTAACTTGCATAATTTCTCTTATACTACATCTTGTCAAACCAGAGGTGGAGCTGTAATGGGGACATCTGGGGCAGCTCGCCCTGGGCACCACCATTGCAGTCAAGTGTCAGGGGCGGGGGCAATTTGGGGGCGGGGTGTGTCAGGGTGGGAGGGGGCGCACGGGCAGTTCATGTCCAGAGCACAACTTTCCCTCCCTTCGTCACTGTGCTAAACTTCAGTTGGCTTTTTCCATGACCCTCCCCCAAACCTTTAAAATTCATATCAATTCTGAAGAAGAGGAGGGAAGTTAGATAAGGTTCGATGTAATGAAAGGTATTACACTGTTATGCTTGAATTCATTTTCTATTACATCAGTATAGTGACCTGAAATTTTGTAGATTTTAAGTATGCTGAAATTTTTAATCACATAAAGGAGACTTCACATTCAGCACCACTTTGAAGACTATGTATTTTGAGCAGTGGCGAAGCCACCAGGGGACAGGGGGTGCGCGACACACCGGGCGCACCATTTTTAGTCACATGGGGGCCAGAAAAATCCCCCTCCCCTCCGCTCCCCCTGCAGCCCACCCCATTGCACCACCCCTGTGGCGTCCCCTCGCGGCGCACCACCCCACTTCCTTTTAGGAATGGAGCAGGCCAGAAGCCTGCCTTCGTTGCCTGGGCCTGGTGGGAACTACATTTCCCAGGGGCTCCTGGAAAATGTAGTTCCCACTGGGCCCAGGCAACGCAGGCAGGCTTCCGGCCTTCTTCTCCAGCCTGCTCTTTTCCTAAAAGTAAGTGGGGTGGGGTGGGGTGCCGTGGGGGGCGCCATGTGGGGCACCGCGGGGGCGCCACAAGGTGTGTGTGCAAAAGCCAGAGTATACACTGGGCGCATTCTGGTCTAGCTACGCCTCTGATTTTGAGTCATTATATCTTCCTGCCTCCCACCAACTTTCACTTCTCAGAACTGATTTCTTCAAAGAGGGACTACATGTGTACTATTGGACAGTTTGAAAATGTATGTTCTCTGTTACCAGACAAAGCAGTTGATATATTCTACATGTAAATATATTTGTAATAAACCTAATACATTTTTCTATGATATACCACTTGACTTGATTATTTACAAGTATAAGCATGGCACCCTGACCTGGATAGCCCAGGCTAGCCTGATCTTGTCAGATCTCAAATGTCAAGCAGGGTCAACCCCAGCAAGTATTTGGATGGGAGACCTCCAAGGAATGCCAGAGTTGTGACGTGGAGACAGGCAATGGCAAACCACTGCTGATTGTCTCTTGCCTTGAAAGTTCTATAGTTTTGCCATAAGTCAACTGTGACTTGATGGCAAAAACCCAAAACAAAAGCATGGTTCAATACAGAGACATAAGGGACTGCTCTCCATCATGCTAAATTTCCCCTCTAAAAAAATGCTGGCTATAGGCCTGCTGTGCAAGGGGATGGGAGGTGGGGTGGTTAATTGTGCCACTCCAAGCATCACATCCCATTCAAAGATTTCCCCTATGACATGTAGCGGAACATCAGAGGTTGAATTATAAGGCTCACAGGTGAGCTAAGCTTACGTTTTTTCAGAACATTGTTGAGGACATTTCTCAGTTCATCAGCATTAATCTCCATGTCCTGTAAGGAAAAGGAAGAGTGTATAACCAAATGGTAACTTCCCTCACAAAGTAACAGACTGCAAAAATGATAGCTTGATGTGCTCAGTTTCTCTTTGAAACAGGAAAGTTTGTGGAGATTGAAAAGCTGTTTAGATTTTAATTGTACATTTCTAGTATGCAGAGAATGTCTACATGTATTTGTGGCAGGCAGCACACTGTGGCATGTGACTTCAGACTGATGTGGGGACCCATAATATGGGCCTTAAAACCCTTTATATATTGCAGGAAGCATATCCACATAGGAAACTCTCTTTCATTCTGTTTGGTACCTTAGCTCAAACATTCCTGAAAGCATTACTCCTGTGGGACTTACAGAGTTTCCGCAGGGCCTGCAAAACAGACCGGTTCTGCCAGGTATTTGGCCAGCCGGGGTAACATCGACATCTTGCCATATAATAAACATCTGGCCTCCCGCGCGTACAAGTAAGGGGGTGGGGTGGAAGTTTTAAAGCCATCTGTAAAGTATATATGGTTCTTAATTATTGGGTATTGATTGTTTAGCTGATTTTAAATGTTTTTATGATTGATGTTGGACACCTCCCTGAGCCCTTCGGGGGAGGGCGGTATATAAAATTGATAAGTAAATAGAATAAATAGAATTACACACCATCTTTCATTCTGTGATCACTTTAAAAGATTTTACATTAGACCGAGCTGCAGATATATCATGACACAAGAATTACAGACACAATGCATCTAGTTAGCACCTTAAGGGATTCCAAGAAATTTTAGAGTAGGTCATCATGATAATTATTAATTATTAATAATTATTAATCATGATTATTAACCTATTGGACTTAGTTTTGATATTCCAAAGCAGCAGAAATGAGCGCTAATTTATGAATATCACATTCAAGAAACAAACTTTTAAAAGTGTTAGATCAATAGACAGAGCAGGCTTAAGACATTTTACTAAAAACAAAAAGCATTGGCCTATATCAGTAATGGCAAACCTTTTTGAGACCGAGTTCCCAAATTGCAACCCAAAACCCACTTATTTATTGCAAAGTGCCAACGCGGCAATTTAACCTGAATAACCCTCTCAAGCAGGGGTCAGCCTGCTGTAGCCTCCAGCAAGTCCCACGTGTGCCGCTTTGCACCTCTCTAGCATCTCTGCCGCCTCTGCCCCCCCCCCCCCAGCAGCAGCCACCTGGAGCACAGGCACCAGGCCTGCCAGCCAAGTCCTCCCTGCTCACTGAGGTGCACGCACATCAAGTCCAGTGGCCCAGGCCAGCCTAGGGGGGGGGGCAATTTCCCCCCCACATGATGAACTCTGTGCACGCGTGCCCACAGAGAGGGTTCTGAGTGCCACCTCTGGCACCCGTGCTAGAGGTTCACCACCACTGGCCTATATTCAGTCATTCTGTGCATTGAATGTTCTTGCTCCTTTCTGCTTTTGTGGCCCTTTCTGACACCCAGAGAGATCATTCCTAGGGTTGCTGGACCCTCTTGGAGGAATAGCTCTTGTGGGCTCAAGCCCTGGACAAAAGTGCTCCTCTTTCCTCTTCTGCAAGCACAACTCCATTGTGGAGGGAGACAATTCCATCCTATTCTCACTCCTGCTCCAGCCCACGGACCCACATAGTTACTCAGCTGCATGGATCCAGTGACTGTGATCCCAGAATGACTGTTGGAATGAATGAAAAAGAATGTGGGGCAATGCCATGCAATCTCTGTGCACTGGCATTAGTTACATGCCAGTATATGCCATTATATTTTTGCTTCTTCACTAATATGATTGTTTTAAATCTACATCAATTGTGCTGATTTTTTTTAGTCTGAACTAAGTATTTAGAACAGCAATATATCAGAGAAGAAATTTCATCTCTGATTTGCTGCAAAGGTCACTGTATGCAATAACAGACATCTTTGTTTGAGGACAGTTTGTGTTATCACTTAGAACTGGTTTGAGCCACTCCTATTGTGAGAGATAACATGAGCAGAGCAGATGGTTTTGAACAAAGGAGTACAGAGAGGGTGCTTTGGAATGTGTAGGGGGGCTAGCTAACCTAATCAAACAGAATCCCAGGAAACTTGCTACAGTGTAGTGGCTAAAATGCCCAAGGGTAACCTTGCTTGCTAGTACGACTGTGCAATGAGCTGTTAAATACTGACTGTAATGCCTACGATTATGAAATGCCTCATTTTAATGAACATGGGATGTTTAGTCAGGGTGGGGGAACATGTTTAGGGGAATATATGAAGTAGGCGGTCAGATAGATTGTAACCGCCAAGTACCTAAGCCAATGGGGAAAGGCGGAGGGCAACTGCTGCCAAAGTAGGAGATAAAAGACTGAATGCAATCCAAAATGGAGAGCCTGCCTTGGGCGGGGGGTTTCTCCCTTTATTGCAACAAAGTGTGAAATAAATTTTTTGGGGGGTGGGGGGGTGGGGTTAATGTTTATAACACTATCAAGGAGAGCTTCGTGAAAAACAGGGCCGGTTCACAGATAACCATTATTATTCAATGGAATAAAGACAGTCCAATTTAAAAACAATCTCCAATTGATTCAATTAGATAACATAACAAACAGCCTCATCTTGTCAGATATATTAGCTTGTGCATTAAGGCAGTTCACTATACATATTAAAGAAATACAGGATTTGAGCAGGGTGGAGTGGAAAATTACTAGCTCTTAATAAAGTTGCTTGGAAACTCACCGATATAGCTGGTGAACTTTAGACAAAGGAATGAAGAAAAGATAAGGAGTAAAAAAAAAACCCAGATTCTAGTAGACATGGTAACTAACAAGTCAGTGGCCAAGTACAGGTGTGTGTGTGTGTGTACCTGAAATATAAATGCACAAATATAGAAAAAGTTGGGTAAAAGGGTGGATTAGGAGCACTTTGGGAAGCCTGAATGTTCTCCACGGCCCAGCCAATGGGTAAAGGACAGGGCATGTGCAGCTGGAATGTTAGATATAATTGATGCTTGTAAACAGTAGAACCCCAAGCCTTCTCTCTAATTGCTCAAAGGAGTGCTCCCGATTGCTGCAGCTTTTGAACAAATAAATTTTGAACCTGAGGAATCTTTGGTACTGGTTATTGAACCTCTGCAGGGCATTGCCCTGTACCTAACAATTAGGGGCTCCTTGTCTGGGATGAAATTATCTGTTGATTTCTGGCTCCGGGCTGGATGATCCCTCTGTGACGTACCCCGCCAATTTTTGGCAGTCGGAGTCATGGTACAGCTTGGAGCCCAGAAAAGCCAAGACCCGAGACACACTTTAGAGCCAATTCCTCAGTGCTCAACATTTTAAAAGAGGAAGGGAGGGAGGATTCCCGACGGAAAAGGGATGCCCTAGACTTGGTGAGTAGTGATTATTGAGATACACTACATACCTGGGACAAAAGAATAGTAAAAAGGGAAAGAAAGGGAGGGGAGGGGACACCCTCCAGAGGTCATAGATGGTGAGCCACAGACAAAATAGTGGGACCCTCTTGATTATCCACCTCCAGCACCAAGGCACAATCTAAATTAGAATCAAAATAAGGTGCAGGGAGCAGAAGGAGGGGGTCAGGTTACTCCACCTGTTACTAATACTCCTCCACCGGAGGATGGGGTTTTGGGGACAGCCCTAAATAGGGTATTAGCTAATTCAGCAGAAAAGGTGAGAGAGATACAAAGGACTGTAGATGATCTGTTAGGTCCCCCGCATTATAGTTGGGGAGCCCTGAAAAGTATTTTCCAAAAGCTCTTCAACTGTGATGAGTTCTGTTTAATAGTAACGGCAGGTAAAGAAGAATGGGGGTGGGATAATCCTGGCCATATTTTGGCTCAACTGGCTACACAGTTTCCTGAGAATTATCCTGGTTGGGATGTGAATGAACCAGGGCAATTGAATATATGTCAGATTTTTCACTTATTTAATAAAAGGAATTAAGAAGGCTGCTACCGTGGGGAAAAATGCCTCTGAGGCAATGAGTTTCGAACAGGAAAATGATGAAAATCCTTCCCAGTGGTTAAATTGTTTGAGAAAGGCTTTCCAGTCATATGCAGAGTTTGATACAGTAGGGGGAGCCACAGTCATCCCTATCCAGGAAGGAGTGTTAAAGTTTCAATTTGTAACAAAATCCAATCCAGAAACTAGGAAAAAGCTACAGAAATCAGAGGCATGGGAAGAAAGCACTCTGAATGAATTGCTGAGGGAAGCTCAGAAAGTCTATAGCTTACAGGATGTAGAAAAAGAGAAGAAAAATGTGAAATTGATGATGCAAACAATTAAAGAAACTCAGAAGGCGGAGCAAGGGAATATGAGAGGGAGAGGTAGGGAAGTTGAGGCCAAGAGGAGGACAAGGCAGAGGGAGGGGAAGGGAACCACCACCCTTGGGGTTAAATAACCCTCCCCAGCAACAAGAATGTCTAGCTTTGAGAAGGAATCAGTGTGCAAAATGGAAGTGGAAGGGGCACTGGAAAAGGGAGTGCCCTTATGAGGAAAGACAGCAGTTGGAAAAGGGGAAATTAATTATATAGCAGACCTCAGGAATGCTGATGGGGCAGGGTTCTTATATTTTGGCTGACCACATTGTGAACCCTTGATAACTATTTGGGTCAGCCCAACAGAACAACAAACTGAGTTTTTAGTAGACACAGGGGTGGGAGCATCTGCATTAAATTTTATGCCCAAGAAAATAAACAGGAAAGGGGGAATCACATCAGCTATGGGGATGGTAAAGGATTTACAGGCTCGACTTGAAATAAGTGTGGAGATTAAAGAAGAAAAA
This sequence comes from Sphaerodactylus townsendi, assembly GCF_021028975.2. NCBI lineage: Eukaryota > Metazoa > Chordata > Lepidosauria > Squamata > Sphaerodactylidae > Sphaerodactylus > Sphaerodactylus townsendi. The sequence goes on from NC_059426.1 coordinate 123,266,904, forward strand.
TGTAAAGTAAGGCTGATGGCCAGAATGTTAGGGTATAATTGATGCTTGTAAACAATAGAGCCTCAAGCCTCCTCTCTGATTGCGCAAAGGAGCACTCCTGATTGCTGCAGCTTCCAAACGAATACACTTTGACACTGAGGAATCTTTGGTACTGGTTATTGAACCTCTGAAGGGCATTGTCCTGTACCTAACAATCTTAACATTGACCACACAAGACTTCAGTTTTTGGACACATTGTGACTGGCTTAGCTAAGGGCCTTACAGGTGCTATTTAACTATTGCCAATTTGCCAAGAGAGAGAAACAGTTACATACTTACATCCCCTGCAATCTGCTGGAAAATATTTTGGAACTGTCTGTCTTCCTCACTGTCCTTAGAGGAATCTGCTGGAGTGGGCTGCAAAACAAAACAACAAAAAATTGACTGAAATGACAGAGATTATTGTGTTGATTTATGGATATCTAGAAAAAAGAAAATTATCTTCTATCTTTCACTGTCACAGGCTGACCTGTTATGTCTTAAACTTATTGTGTCTAATTCAGTGAGAGAATATTCATATTTGTCTCACAAGGAGAGGAGGGTCTGCCCAGCCTGTTTCTTTAATAGGCAGGCAAAAGAGAACAAGATTAAACTACATGACAGCAACATTATAGAATGATTTTTTAAAACTTTGCCCTTCTCATGGCCACAGACACTTCCATGCAATTAAAAAAAGATTCCATACATTTAGAAGATGATGTGGCATCCTCATAGTGAGGATTCTCTGGTATATTGCCGCTACAAATGTAGAGGCATTCACACCAGTAACAAACTGTCCGCACAGGAGTTTTGCATGCACTTTCCTCCATCAGCTGCCTGGTTCCTTGCCATGTTTCCCCTGCTGCACCCTCAAGGGCTTTTACAGAAACTGGAAGTTGCTATTGTGCTACAGCCAATAGTGTTATAATAATCTCTGACCATGACTCTGAATTCTCAGCTTTCATTTGAAAAACCTAGCCTATTTATCTCAATGAAAAGGGCAAGATTTGCTTTTTCTTATAAATGAACACTGGGAACTCAAAGGAACTAACAGAGCATGGCAATAGATCATTATAATAGCAACTAGTGATTTTAAAAAAATCTGGGAAAAAGCCCTCCATTGAAATAGGAGGTGAATGGTGGCCATAGGGCAAGAAAAAATTCATAGATACATGCAAGACCTTCTAAAATGCTCACTTCTGTCCAACAAAAACACTTGGATAGCATTCTTTCTAGAAATTTAGTAACAACCTAGATTTGAAAAACAATGAACCAAGGAAGGTTTAGAGGACAACACTGTGCAAATGTTCCAAGAAAAATCCACTGCAGTTTGAAAATCAAGATTTGGGGTTTGTTTTTAATGATTATTGTAAGCTATCTTGAACCATGAGGAAAGGTGGATATAAATGTTTTAATAAATAAATAAAATGGAGAAACATTTCTGCGTGGATGCAAGTTCATTCAGATCACATCTGCATTTGTTTTTGTTTTTTAAAGACCAGGGAACTGGAGATCAGATTCCTACAATCTCTTCTTGGAATTGTGATATAACTATTTCCTCTTGGTTCTTCTATGGAACTCAGTTTCAAAGCATTATAGCAGAAGAGACATGCTTGCTATGCACAAGGGTTGAAGATGACTGCTACTTCAACATGCTAGCTAAAACACACCAATTTTCCTCATGCTGAATGACACAAAAACCTCATTGCTTTTCTTTTTTGAGTCTCTGCTTCCTTTTCCCTTGTCCATTTTAGGCTCCTCACCACCTTTCAGATCCTTATTTTTGTTTGCTCTGTCTGAGACAAAGATGATTGGCTAGAGAAAGGAGAAGTGGAGAAGAAGAAGAAAATTCTGTGAATAGAGCTTACCAAGAGTTTGATGTGTTGGAAAATGTGTTGTACAAATTCTCATGCTTTTCAGGCCGATGCTATCTTATATGTATGTAAATGGCAAAGAATATTGTCACAAACTGAGAATGAAGACCAGGCTAGGCTCACAACACAGAACTTGAATATCATTATATAGCCATAATATTCAATTGCTGATTTTTTTTAAAATGGGAAGGTGGGTGGCTGTTTTTCAGAGACTGTGGCAGGGTAACCGTGCGGAAACCTGCCATAAACAAATAATTAACAAATAATTTCCTCAGTTACCCTTCCCTAGTCTCTTAAAAGCAGCTACCCACCCATGTCTAGGCCTTCCCATTTAAAAAAAAATCAGCAATTGAATATTATGACTATATAATAATAAACTAGTGCTTATTTTTTTAAAAAGGGATAAATGGCTGGCACAGGAACACTGGTAGGAAAATGGCTACTATGTGGATAGGACTGAGAACTCATACATGGTAGCTATCAAGGCTTTGATTTGATCTTTCCTAAAACTTTGCAGCAAAGATTTGGGAAGGATCAGAGAAGTCTGGGAAAACCCCAAAGTTACACAAATGCATCATGTGACACAGTTTGAAATGTCCCAAGTTAGAATAAAGATATTTTTATATTACATCCCTCCTATTTTCTCAGAAGCAGAATTCTGGTTTTGTCATTGCTGTAGATGGTGAGACTCCCTCGCTCAATAAGTACACCACAACGACAGGCTGGAAAGGAATGGGCCGCAGCCCGTTTATTAAACAACAAACATATAAACAAGAACTATATACATCAGAGCTGGGCGGCAAACGGGTCGCACATCACATCCCAATGAATGGGAAACTGGCGGGAAGGGAAGCCCAGAGATCATACTCCTAAATGCTTCCACACTTCCCGCCCCTGCTGAGGAGACGGGCACCGGCTGAGCCCCAAGGCCGCCCCCCAGCCCGTCTTCCTCCCGTGCTTGCTGGGGTGTCGGGCACCGGCTAAGCCCATGGCCGCCTAACGGCCCAACCCAACCCCACTCCCTGGGGTGTCGGGCAGCGGCCCCGCCTGCCGGCCCGCCAGCCTGCCCGCCCCACCCCCCGGCCCTCATAGGGCGCAAGCCTGGGAGCCCCAGCCGGAAGGCTCGTTCTCTCCCCAGATGTGCGACACCGTTGTAAACCATACGAGCTGCCCACCCTTGCAGCTCACCGCCCAAAGCGCCTCAAAGCCTGAGCCTGTCTCTATCTTAACCACCCGGCGAAGTGGTAAACTGAACTGACTGAAGCCACAAGTCCATGCCCCATTGGGACAGGCGGACGCCATCCGGCTGAAAAGGTCCATGGCGTCCCGGGTTGATTTCGAGTGTTCTGCCACCGCCCCACGAGGGAAAGCACCACCTTGGCTGACGCCTTATTGACTTTTCTGCAAGCCCTGTCCACTGCAAGAGGGATCCAGCTCCCGCTCCAATGGGCCCAGCTGCACCATCTCGAGACCAAAACCAAGGTCATATTAGGCCGGTGCCTGGCAAAGCTCCTGAGCGTGGCGGCCACCGCAAAAGCATGAGTCAAGGTCCGACCTGGCAGGGAGATCTTCCTCCACAAGGTGAATGACCAGGAGGTCCGGTGTAGCCAGCTGAAAAATGTATTCAATGACCGCCAGAAACCTCTAGCTCATGCCAAAGCATGCATGCCCCCCTGCCCCATCCAGGAAATTCTTACGTGCGCCCGAGTCCGAGATGCCGGCCCCATTCGGAATTGCAGGCGTAGTCCCGACTCTGTTGACAAGGCTGTGCTGCCCACGCACCCACGACCTGCCCGATAGACGGTCTGGCAAGCGTCCCTGGAGGCACTGAGGAGGGAAATCAACAAGGTCAGGTCGCAGGCGAATGTATGCCGAAAGGCCCCCGACCGCCACCTGCCCAAATTAGCGGATATCATCCGAGGGTCCTGCCTTTCTGCTGCCCATGGCCGTGGCGGCCCTATTCTGTGAAACGAGGTGCAGGCCGAACTCCGGCGGTAGCCCGCAAGAGCCAAGCATGCCCTGAACACCGCCAGCATTTGGAACCCGGTGAGGGGGACCCATCCTGCGTGCACCAAGAGCATGCCACCCACCCGAGGAAGGCCGTGCTGTAGCCACTCAATAAGGGGGCCAAGGGGCAGGTGGCGGTAAAGCCCGTAGGGCTGGCAGGGTGACAAGCCCAGCCCGGCCCTCTTGGTAGGTTTTTGAATGGGCCAGCCAAAGCGTAGACCATGTCCCCGACAGGGCGAAGGTGTTCCGCTTTGCAGCGGTGCTGGGAGGTCGGTCCCTGGTAGAGGCTGACCAGTTCCCCAGGCCTGAAAGCCCGTGTGGTGTGCCAGGTGGAAGCGTGGCGGCGAAAAGCAAGCGCTCATAGCGCGGCGCTTACACCTGCCTTAGTACCCCAGTGACGCCCTCAACACTTCCTTGGTGACTGGGCTTGGAGGTCCCTCTGTCTGGGTACCCACCGCTGCCACCCAGCCACTAGGCGGACTACAAGCATGCCTTGGTGGCGTCAGGAAAACCGAAACCTTGCGGTAGGTAAAGCGATGCCCGCCAGGTTACGCCCCATGGTGCACGGGTGCATCCCCTGCCCATGGAGCCAGACCAAATGCACCGAGGAGGCCAGTGTCCACCTTACCGCAGAAGCCGAGGCGCCCGAACGACGCCAGCGAAGCTCAGGAAATCAGCGCGACGGCTCCGTCATTATTGCCTGCACGTGGCGGTGCCAGCGAGTTCAAAACACCTGTGATGGCGTCACCGTTTGCCAAGGCTCCAGAAGGGACGCCCGGCACTATGCGCCGAGGAACGGCTCCACCGGGGGCCAGGCGCCGGAAAGCGATCCACCTGCTGGCCGAGATAAGGCATCAGCAATCTCATTCTGCAAATTACCTGGAACAAAAGCAGCTTTGAAAGAGATGTTATGAGTGAGGCAGGTAAGAACCAAATTGCGAACCAGGCATGACCGGTGCCGATTTGCTTTCGACTGTCTGTTTACCACACGCACCACCACTGCCTGGATTTGTCGCGCACAAAAAAGCACCCGTTTTGTTAAGCCAGAGGTGCGTGCCAAATGTGCACCGCCACCAGGATGGAAACAGCTCCAGAAGAAGTGAGATCCCTGGTGATGCCCTGCGGCGATTGCCACTCTGGGGGCCAGAGGCCTAAAGCTTCACTGACCCGGAAGAAGGGGTACACGAGAACCAAAAGCCCCAGAGGGGCATCAGAGTGCACCTGCAGCTCCAGGCCAGGTTCCAAAGCTGATTGCCACAGAGAGATGCGTTGAAGTTTTGGGATGAAGGACAACCAGACCTGTAGGTCTTCTTTTCATGCCAAGGAGACCCTGATGTGATGGTCAGGGGACTTGCAGCCCGACAAGGACCTGCGCCAGCCGGGGAGCAGAAAGCCCTGCCAGAGGCCACCACCCTGCAAAGCGAAATTGAGGTGGCGAAGAGTAAGGACTGGACCAGGCGCACCCTGCATTTCGGAGGAGGAGAACGGACTGGAGCAGGGCTGAAAAGGGCTGTAAAGCTTGTCAGCCGGGAGTGGCTTGAGCGATGCCTAGGACGTGTCCAGGTGAATACCCAGGTAGCTGAAAGGGCAGTGGCGGGCCCCTCCCGTCTTGTTGGGGAGCCAAGGGGACCCCCAGCGAAAGCGGCCAGGATACCATAAGAGAAGCCTGAAGGGCCGGCTCACACTTCGGGGTGCCCTGCTACTGCCGATAAACAAGAAATCATCAAGGTAATGGGTCTGCGCAAACTGGAGGGCACCCAGCTGCCTGGCAAGCCCATTCAAGAGGAAAGTGCTGAAAGATCTCCAGAAGTGACGCGCAGGCAAAGGAGCAGCCCATGGGCATGGCCCTTGTCCACATACCAATTTCCTTGGAGAGTGGATGCCCAGCAGCTCGAAGGTCAAAGGGGGAAATGGGCAGGAGGCGGAAGGCGGACTGAATGTCACACTTTACTAGGGATGCCCCGGACCGCCTGCCTGATGCAGAGGATGGCTTCGTCCAGGGTGGCGTGGCGGACCGGAGGAACAAACCTCTGGAGTCAATGAAATGATTCACGGAATGCCGCCCCAGGGTGAGAGAGGTGTTGAATTAAGCAGAAACTCCCGGGCTTCTCTTAGGCACGGCCGCCAATTGGGGAGACCACTGAGGTTGGGGAGAGGATTTTTGACTGAAAAGAGCCAGCAATCGCGGCCCGGCCTGGATTTCCTTGTTGAGCTTATCAGCCACCACTCCCAGGGGAGATTGCGGACAGATTTTAGATTGCTGGCTTGGTAAGCCCACTCCCTTGGGCCTAGCAAGTATGGGATCACGAGCCAGAAGAGAAACCATCCCCAGCAGGCGCGCAGCCCCTGTCTGGATAGCGCTGCAGCCAACCCTCCAACAGCACCCCCCACTTGAGCGGGTGTAGGAGGCCAGAGACTGCAGCTGAGCAAGCATCTCAGTGTTTTAAGCTTGAGGCGGGAGCACTGCCCTGGCCACAATACGGCATCTTTGTGGGGAGGGCCCGGCGCCGGGCGACCGGGCCTGCCGAAAGGGAGGGCGTCATGCGGCTTAAGGACAGCTGATCCTGCTGGCTGCGGGAACAAAAAAGGAGCAAGAGTGCTCATATCTACATTTTGGCGCTGGCAAAGCACAGCTGTTGAATTCCCAACACAACCCCTTGGCCCCCACCGCCCGGGTAGGCTCTGCCGAAGGTTTTGTAAGAACAGGAGGATCCGCCGCCCCTCCCATGGCGGGCTGGACCACGACCATCCAGGTTTGGTCGTGGATGAGGTCCCAACGGAACGAGGCACTTTGCGAGGCGTTCTTGCGGATGGCCTGCGTCGTAAGCTTGGTGGCCAGCGCGGTTTCCCCAGCCAGCGCCCGAGCCCGCAGCACATGGGCCATGTGAGCTGCCAGATGCCAAGGCCGCCAGGGAGATACGCTGCCCGATGAGGGGCCAGGAATTACGGTGAAGCCTTGCAGCCAGTTGCTAAAATTCCGCCGGCAGCTGCGCACGAGGGTCCTTCCGTTTTGTTGGCGCTTCCCGCCTCGACAAACCCAACTCCCCTCCCGCCCGCAGGAACTTAAAGATGTCCACGTTAATACCCATCCAAGCGCCCACAGCTCCCGGAGCTTCCTGGAGGAGGTGGGACCCGAGGCGGGTTACAGCGAGTGCGCCCTGAGGCGGGCCAGGGGATGGCGGCAGCGCTCAAGCGCGTGCGCATTTCAAGCCACAGAGGGCGAGCAGGCACTCTCTCCCCCCGCACCCAAAATTCCCCAGTAGCCTGCGGCGTCATCATCCCTCAGTAGACTCACCCGGCGACGAAGAGCTGGGGACCGCCTGGAGGAACGGGAACGCCCTGACGACCGCTTTCCTCCTCCTGCCCTCGCGCCCCGAGGGGCCGACGGACGCATCCACCGATGTGGACGCGCTAACCGGTGGCGAAAGGTGCAGCTCCTCCGCTGAGGCCCCCGCCGGCGCTGCACCGGCCGCCGCCGGCGCGGTGGGCTCAGGGCCCCCGACCCCCAAGGTGGGGCCCGACTCGCCAGCCGCTCCGCCGAGGACTTGTGAAAGATGCAACAGGGTGTCCGCCAGGTTGCGGACCAAAGCAGGATTGGTGCCCATATGGCCGACATGTTCGGGCCGGGAAGATGCCGGGCCGGCAGGACGGCGGGAGGGCCCCTCCTAAGGGAGACTGTCCCGCCATGCCGACCGGCCGTCCCCTGCCGATGGGAGACAAGCCCGAGCCCGCGGCCGCCCTCGCCGCTGCTCCGATACGCCCAACAACCGGGCCGTCGTCCGACGTCCCCGGGCCAGTCTGGGCCCGGACCCTGTTCAGCAGAGCACGCGCTCTGCCCGATGGCACCGCCGCCTCTGCAGCAGGCTCCCTGACTCTTGGCCCTTTTCGGGCTGCGAGACCGGCCCAGAAGAGGTGAAAGGAAAGAAAAGGTTGAAACGAGAGAAGCGAGGAGGGCCAGAGGAAGAAGGAAAATCAGCTAAGAAAGGAAAGGAAAGAAAAGGCCAGTCTCCTTCCAGGCCTTACAGCGGGCGTAAACACCACGACCACGCCTTGCTGGTTCTCGCCGCCGGGAAGGGCGCGGACCGGGGAAGGCGTCTAGATATACCCAGGCTCCTCCCGCCTTTTTCGGTGGGAGCCAATCATTGCACCCGGTTCTGCAGCTTGCCGCCAGGCCATGCATGCCCCTTATCTTGCTGCGTTGCTCACCACGGCAGCAATGGCTGCCCCTGGTTATTCAGGTGCATCTTATTTTTGAACATCTATAGAGAGATCTATAGTGATATTTTGTGTCCATCATATAGAGAGCAATTCGCGCCTAATAAATATTCGTTGTTAGTGGATGTAAAATCAAAGTAAGCTCTACTACCCATCCTATTCTGTTTTGGGTCTTTTTTTAATATAATGGGGCTGCTTTTGCTTTAAGGATTCTGGTCTTCTGAGCAAGTACCAATTGTAACAATCTCTCTGACTCCCTAGGTGAGGAATCTTCATCCAGCATGGTATAGTGGTTAAGAGCAGTGGACTCTAATCTGGAGAACTGGGTTTTATTCCCCACTCCTCCATGTGAGTGACAGACTCTTATCTAGTGAATTGGATTTGTTTCCCCACTTCTACACATGAAGCCTGCTGGGTAACCTTAGGCTATTTACAGTTCTCGCAGAACTCTCTCAGCCTCTCCTACCTCACCAGGTGTCTGTTACAGGGAGAGGAAAGGAAGAAATTTGTAAGTTGCTTCGAGACTCCTTTCAGGAAAGAAAAGTAGGGTATAAATCCAAACTCTTATTCTTTACCTCTTTATGCTAACTTCAACAAAATTGCAATTGCTGGCAGATTGAAATGCAAAGGGGGTGGGCAACTTGTTCTGAAAAAACTAGTAGTGCCACAGGCTATTCAGAACAATAGTATTCTGAACAAAAAAATAGTAGTCCCATTCAGAACAAAGCACACTACCTTTTGGGCTGGCTTTCAATAGAATCTTATTAGCTGGAGCAGATTAGTAGGAAAAATTGAACAATATTAATGTATGGAACAACTGTTTTGATTCTGCTTGCTAATAAATATGGGAAAAGAATCTTGCAGCAGCAAAAAAATTAAAAAGAAACAAAAAAGAAGAGAGAGAAAGAGAAAGAAAAAGATTGCAGACTGAAATTACTTAAAGAAACTAATAACGAAACATATCTCATTTGTATGGCTTCAGACAGAAAACAATAAAGGACTTAATAAACTGAATTTAGGATGTACTCACAGACAGGTGAACTGCTTCAATCTTGTTTTCAACTTCTCTACAAGAAAAGAGGAGGATAATTTCTTTTTGCCTTCGTACAACACAAAAACACATTTCAAAGGAGAAGTCCCTGCTGGTTCTAAGCATCATCCATTTATATTCTAATATCTATTCACAGTCTCATTAAAAAATTTTTTTAAAAAACACCCTGTCCACAGCAATGATGGTTCTAGCACACATGGTAAACATTGGGAGGTCTTCCTCCTCAGATTGGTCAAAATCTCTAATACTTAAACTGCCATAAAACAAAGTGGACAAAATCACAAGCAAATTTAAAGTTCAGTTAAACTACAGGAACTGTACAGTAAACACTGGCTATGAAGGGAAGCAAGGAAGTATACTGATAATTCAGTTAGTTCTGTGTTTTCTGTCTCTGATAGCTGACAGTAAATCCTATTAAACAGCATGCAACTTAAAATGCATTGTAATACATGTAATTAACACTTCTTACAAATGGATCTAGGTAAATTACCAGATGGGCTGTGCAATAGGTGGAGGAGGAAGGCTTGGATTTGTATACCACCTTTCTCTTCTGTAAGGAGACTCAAGGTGGCTTACAAACTCCTTTCCCTTCCTCTCCTCACAACAGACACCTTGTGAGGTAGGTGGGGCTGAGAGAGTTTCCAAAGAACTGTGACTAATCCAAGGTTACCCAGTTGGCTAGGCACTACTCATTCAATCATCTTGCTCTCCTGGGTCCAGAGTAGATTTCTTCAAGCGTGAATGCAGTTAAGAGGCCAAAATAGTTTGTGATGAGAAAGACCTCTGCCTGAGACCCTGTTCACAGTCAATGCAGCCTCAGTGAAAGGAAACTTCATGTTTTTGTATATTCACTATTGCCACATCTCCTCTACTTGGAGGATTGTAAAAAGGATTACTGAGATAATGGATGTAAAATGCTCCGAATGCCCCCTAACTGTTGAATAAATGCAAAGTCTTAATTATCCCTGGAGAATTTAAAGTATGAATCTGGCACTTACTCTGAATGGCTTCTTTTTTCTGAGAAAACTCTTAGGATGAACTCTCCCTCTTGGTGAGGATCAAATGTGGACGGGATAATTACGTACTCATTTGGAGGCAGCCGGAAGCGTTCAGCAATTTCTCGCATGTTTATATATGTTTTGCACTTGACTTTGGAGGCATTGTAGAGAAAAAAGTCCTTCTGTAAATGCTTCTTGTCACCCTGCATCTATAAATTAAAAGTAATTGCTAGCAAAATTCTACAACTTTCACAGAAACATTAAACCACAAGTATACATACAACAATGATTAGAAGTCCCTTATTCCAAAAACATTAAACTTACTGCATGGCAAACGTTAAAAGAGAATTGGTATCAGTTTTTATATAGATGGTATATAACTCCCAAAGTTATTAAGAAGATGAGTAAACATAGCGATGGTCTTTGTTGGAGATGTCAAGAAGAGGTTGGGTCTTTCACCTGTGGTGGACTTGTAAAAAAAATCAAGTAGTATTGAATAGATGTATGAAAATTCAAAAAATACTTAAACAAAAATTTCCTTTCATTGCTAAAGCTGTGCTATTGGGCTTTTTGCCTAAAAATCTTCCAGAGAAGCTTAATGAACTATGTTGGCACTTATTAACAGCTGCAAGGGTAATAGTTGCATCCTGTTGGAAAATGAAAGAGATCTTAACACAGGACACAGGCCTGGTGGAATAGCTCTGTCTTATAGGCTCTGCAAAATTATGCCAAGTCCAGTAGAACCCGAGTCTCACTTGACAGAGCATTCCACTAGCCAGAGCTGAAAAAACCCTGGTCAAGGACAGCTAGACAGTTTTCAGAATAGAGACCACCAGTAAGTTGTTACTCACAGAGCATAAAGCACTTTGGGGAATGTATTGGTAGAAGTGGTCCCACAGATACAAAGCCCCCAAATGATTTACGGCTTTCAAGGTTACCACTGAAAACTTGAACCTTACTTGGCACAGTGCAGCTGATGGAGCATTGGCTGGATATGTGCTTGCAATGGAGTCCCTGTAAGGACTCAAGCAGCCACATTTTGCACCAGCTGGAGCTTCTGGAACTGTCCCGAGGACAGTCCCTGCATAGAACGAGTTACAGTAGCTTAACCTGGAGGTGACTATTGCATGGATCACTGCGACTAAGTCGATTTGGGACAGATAAGGTGCCAGTAGCCTTCTCTTGTGAAGACAGTAAAATGTCAGCCAGGCTACACTTGTTACCTGAGCCTCTATAAATAATTAGAAAATAATTCACAAAAAAGAATAAATCCCAATAAAGAAAAAAACACTGGAATTTGCTCCTGAGGCAAATAACATTCCTCCACAGTCTTTTTGGGGACAGGGAGAAGAAGAAGTGTGAAGCTATTTTCCTCTTTACATTGCAGTCACTATCTGAATTAGGGCCCCACACACTTTGGGAATGAATGATCTGCAACATAACATATGGCTGTTGATATAAGAGTCAGGTTGGAGGAGACCAGGTGTGACTCACAAAAAGTAATCTTTTCTAGCTTCTACTTAACAAAATTAGTGATTAATATCACATTAGTGGGAAAAGATGTAGGGGAAAGATGCTTCTGAAGGTACAGCCCTACAAACAGGTTAATTGACTAATGTCCATTCATGCTCATTCTTTGTGGTGGTTCTCACATTATGGAATGGTCTGTCTGAGGCTATCAGGAAGGCCCCCTACTTCTATCATTTTGCAAAATGTGCAAAACAGTAACATTCAAAAGGGCATTCTTATATCAGAGCAATGGTATAACAGATGAGCCCAGGAGACTGGGTATATTGTAATGTTTATTATACTTATCATTCCCTTTCCGCACAATTCAATGTCAGTACAATGTCTTCTAACTTTGTACCAATATTTTCAGTATCCATTTTTTCAGTAGGCAGTTTTGTTGTGTTAAGTAGGTTTTTTGCCTATGCTGCATATTTTGTGCCTTAGATTATTTAAAAAGTTTTTTGCTTGCATTGTTTTCCAGCCTTTTGGTCCTGGCCCATTACGTTAGTTTGTTTATTAAAGACCTTTGCTGCTTGAATTTGCTTTGCATTTTTTATAATCCATCTTCAGACTTACCGTATATACTCGTGTATAAGTCGACCCGCATAAAAGTCAAGGCACCTAATTTTACCACAAAAAACTGGGAAAACTTATTGACTCGCGTATAAGTCGAGGGTGGGAAATGCAGCAGCTGCTGGTAAATTTCAAAAATAAAAATAGATGCCAATAAAATTACATCAATTGAGGCATCAGTAGGTTAAATGTTTTTGAATATTTATTTCAAAGAAAAACAGTAAACTGGCTCTGTAAGTGGAAAAGAGGGTCAACAAGAACAATATGGTATTGACAATAACTTTATAAGTACAAAAACCTTAGCTCAACCAGCAACCAAGCTAAAACACAAGAGTTAAAATCCTTCAAAACTGGATTCCTCATCATCATCTGTATGTCCAAATGTAACCCAACTTAGATTTTAAGGGGGATATTATCAGAAATGGAAAATCTACTATTAGCTTCCATTGTAAACAATGGGGGATGGGGCATCCCCTTTGGGGGTCAATAACTTTGGATCCCCTGACCCAAACTTCACCAAACCTGGCTGGTATTATAAAGAGACTCTCCTGATGAGACCAGCCAGGTTTGGTGAAGTTTGGTTCAGAGGGCCCAAAGTTATGGACCCTTAAAAGGGTAGCCCCATCTACTAATAGCTCCCATTGAAAACAATGGGGAATGGGGGCACCTCCTTTGGGGGTCCATAACTTTGGACCCCCTGAACCAAACTTTATCAAACTTGGCCTGTATCATCAAGAGAGTCTTCTGAGGGTACCCTGAAATTTTGGTGCCTCTAGCATAAAAACTGCGCCCCCTGCTGGCCGGCAAAGTAAAAACACAAAAAAATTAATGACCCGCGTATAAGTCGAGGAGAGCTTTTTCAGCATTAAAAATGTGCTGAAAAATTCGACTTATACATGAGTATATACGGTAGTTAGTTTGGGCTATAAATGAAATTGTTATTGGCTTTTTCTGCACAGCACAAATAAAACATCTTGCAGACATTGTAAAAAACACCCCTGTTTTTGCTTTTTTTGTGTGTGCATAGAAAAATTAAGTGTATCAGCCAAAAACAGTTCTTTTATCTGACATTTCGTGCCACTTCAGGGATCCTACATGCTGCCTGCCATTTCCAGCGTTTTAAGAAAAAGGTTGTTAGTTTAGCATTTTTTGGGAAAAAACCATTTTGAGCACAAAGAAAACATTTCCAGAATGTTCTAGGGAAAAAAACCTGTTTAGAATTCTACCCCAAAACACTTTTATTTTTATCCTGAAAATGTTTTATTTGTGCATGCAGAAATAGCCATTGTTATTAATCACCACCATAACTTCAGATTTCTTCATGTTCTGATAGTTTCAGTCCAACTGTAATAGCATTTTTCCATGGGGTCCCCCTAACCTAGTATTTCCTATAACATATGGTTCCCTAGCAGTGCCACAGTATTTTTATGTGTGCTATTAAATATTACTTTGTTGCACATAACTAAATGCATGGCTCAGAACACCATGCATAGGAAAGATTCAGTCTTATAAAATATGGCAACGGCATAGGCAAAGAATTGGGCAAGGTTTTGCACTTATGCAGAGTCACAGAAAAGAGACATAATGAAATAATACCAAATGGTTGATGTGGACAAGCACAAAAGCAGAAATATCTGAGAATGTTATATCAAAGCATCAACTCTTCCACCTCCATTCTGTCCATACCTCTTTGGGTACCTTGGAGCAAAAATAAGGTAGAAATATCATTAGAAATGAGACAAATAATGTCTTACTACACATTTATTTACAGCCAACACCCACAAACAATAGTCCTTCTAATTGTAGAATTCTGCACAGTTCCCTACCACTGAGTGGCACAGGGCTGCCTGCAACAGCTCCCCCTGCCAGTGGCTACCTGATCTGGGCAGCACCAATACGGTGACCACGCAGCTGCACAACCTACAGGGAACATCGCCCACAAACACAATGTCTTAATTAAGCAATTGTTCCAAGAGCCAGCATTTCTATTTCTTCGAAGCTAAAGCAATATAAATGTGTTCACTGCTTATGGGGAAAAAGTTTTGAAGAATCTCATGCCAGGTTAAATGTTTGCTTAAAAGCAATAGCAACAGTCTTCATTTTAACACATGGCTGCATAGTTATTTGTTGCCCATGAGGGATATATCATTATAGTCTCAAATTTAATCAGTTTAACAGTTGATGAGGCAGTTGAGTAGGATAACATAGTGGCTTAAGAATAGTAGTACCTCATAGATGGCAAAGCCAATAGTGAGAAGGTTAATGCCTAGCTTGCGTTCTTTCCTTCTGTTTTTCTGCATCAGCGCAACTAGAAAACTACATACAACTTCATCATCTTCTGGGTCATCATCTTCTTCCAGGAGTCTCAAGCGATACTGAGGATTTGTCCAAAATGTGTCTGCAAATAAACCCAAAATCTATACTGTCAGGGTCTATGGGAATTCCTCTTTGTCACAAATGTTTTAGGAAAAGATCAAAGGCAATAATGTATGCGTTGTTAGATATTTCAGCAGCTAAGATGGAAGAAAGGCATATGTTGTTGAGAGCTATTTTCTACCAGAATAACATCATGCTTGGTGTTAGTTCTAGAACATTGGGCGTCATCCATTCCTTTTACGGCCCAATCCAGATTGTGGGGGGGGGGCAGAATCTACTTGCAGAGTTAGTGTGGGGCTGCGCTGATGCATTTGTCCACTCCACTGGACCAAGAGATACTTGCATCAGCAGAGGGGGCAAAGGTGCCAGTGGCTAGCTGACCCTCAGTTCAGTGGCAGTGAAAGCCAGAAGTTTGGGCCACCGTAGAGCTGTGTTAACATCCCAATCAGATGCCAATGCAGGGAGTGGGTGGACTGGAAGTGTAGCCAGTGTTAGTTGGCTGGAGAATGGAAGTGGGTTAGTCGACTCAGCAGATCACTAGACACACTGGAGTGAAAGCAGGAGATGTGATACCAGGTGGAGCCTGTAAATGTCAATGCAGATTTAATGCTAGCAGTACTGACCCTCTTACTGAGAAACATCTTAACTGACCAGTTGGTGGTAGTGTAGCTATCCAGAAAGAAGCAAGGAATCTCTCCATGAGTTGGGTGGGCTTGGGAGAGTGGCGCACTTCCAGATGGAGGCTCTGGACAGCCTCTGGGTTGTGAACTCTCAGAGGGCCCAAAACAGAACTGGATTGCTGGTCAGCAGGGTGTTCTGTAAGTTTCCCCAAAGTCTTAAATTTGACTGCAGCAGTGACTCTGAGATTTCTATGGCCCTTTCCACACAGGAGCGGAAACGAGCCGGTGGAGGCTCAGGGACCGTTTGCACGCTAGCATGCGAGCGGCCCCCACTGCCCCGCAGTGCAGAGCCGCCTCTCGGTCAGCCCCCTCCACTCATTGTCATGGCCAGCATCACTCTGGAGGGCTGAGGGGCCGACCCATGCTGCCCTCTGACCCCCAGGGGTTGGAGGGCAGCATGGGTGGGTCCCTGCAGTCCTCCAGAGCAACACTGGACATGACGGTGAGTGGAGGCGACGGGGAAAGCAGCGTCTTCCCAACAGTGCGGTTCACACCACGCCGGTGGGAAGATGCTGCTTTGCAAAAACCTCGCTTGTTTAGTGAGGTTAAAAGTGGCGGCTTCACACTGCTTTCAGGCGGCCAGGTTGGCACTGCTGCATGCCATTTTTGCTGTCCCTGGGCTGCTGTATATTGCCCGTGCGGAAAGGGCCTATGAGATACAAATGCTATCTTTCTTTTTTCTGATGTAAGATCATTTCAAGGAAATATTGTGAGGAAGAGTTAAAAAAACCCTCCTAATACAGGTTCTCTGATCAAATTCATGCCCCCAAAATAGCTTTTACAAGCAAAAATGATGGGAGATTTGATTATGGATCTTTTCACATTGGTTTGTACTCTTAGATAAGACCTAAAAGTCTGACGATTTGTTCTTCTACCATGTGGTAAATGATTCCAGAAGAAAATGTATGTTTCAGGATGGTAGGCATGGCACACAGAATATGGCAGAATCTTCAAGTCCTGTATTTTACTTACCTGGAAAATTACGACAACCACCTGCAGTGCATCCTCGTACCCACCGCCCTTCTGTGACTGAAACTGTCCATGTTTGAAGTTTATCAGCTTCCAGAGTATCAGGTGTGAGATTACATATCTCAAGCTTTGTGAAGTACCTCATAAAATCTTCAAATGATATCCTAGAGAGATGGTGAGAACACTGATACTGTGATATTTATCTATTTATTTATTTAATTAATTTACTTTATATGTAGTTCTCCTTTCTTGCTGAGATTCAAGATGGATCACAAAATTTAGCAGTACAATAGAAACAGTATTATAAAAGTTGTAGTACTGGGATACAAAGTTAGAAAACAATACAATACATGTTCTGGTTCTGGTTATGTGTCCATTTTCAACAGGACCCTTCAAGCTATTTATATCTAATGATAACAGAATCCAAATTTTCCAACTGGCTATCATTAATTACAAACAAAATTGAGGAAATTGGCATTTCTATTGAATCCTTGGGTATGTTCTCCCACGCTTAAGCCTATAATAGTTTGAAAAATAGATTACTAGGAACAGAATCTCAAAACCTATTTGCAGCGGCATCTAAAACATGTTCACCCCTTAGCTCCTCGATGCCATTTAAATAGGGATGCATAACAGATTATATATGCATAATGCTGAACCCTAGCCTGAGGAAAGCTATATCATTGGCTAGGTTCAATGTTCTGCCTTCTGCTATATGGTAGATTTTTTAAAAAAGAGGGTGTGAAGAGATTCTGCTCCTGTAACTCAATCAGCTGGAAACTTTAACCCATTCCCTCTTCTATTGCACTAAATATGAGAGAATTATGGGAAAATATACAAATGCTCTTCCCTTGAACTGTGACAGGATTCCAGATACTCAAAAGATCTTATACTTGCTAAATAACCCTGATCTTGTAGTTTGTGAATTGGTGGCCAAGTTTTTACTAGAAATTACACCCAAAAGGATAGTTCTGTTTTTTAACTTTGTTGTGTCACTCTGTTATTAAGAGAATCTGGTTTTTGCTTCCCCCACCCCCGTGTATTTTACCTGTATCATCTTATATGCCAATAAAGGCTTGGTGCTATGCTATGCAATACAATACAATACAATACAATACAATACAATACAATACAATACAATACAATACAATACAATACAATAAAACAGAATAACACAAAAGAAATGCAATATACACAAATTAAAAAACTGGATTACATGAATCAAAAAACAATGCAGCAAAAACAAGAAATGCACACAAAAACCAGTATCATAAACTACACCCATTTTCCCTTAGCAAAAGCATCTTTTTGAACAATTAGTCTGGGACCTGCAGGACTGCTTCTCTTGTTATGCCTCCAGGAGAGCACTGCACGCAACTGATTATAACTGGATGGTGGTCCCTGGTCTTCCACCAGAGGCAGTCCCTTTTTGGCTCTGGTCCTAGCCTGGTGGAACTCTCTGTCAAATGAGATACACGTCCTGTAAGATTTGGCTCAATTTTGCAGGGCTTGTAAGACTGAGATGTCCCGCTAGGCCTATGATTGAGACAGTGATGGCTACATTTTAGCTGGCCTCCTTATCACTATCTTATTTGTTTCTTCAGTTGTTTGGTTTGTAGTTGTTGGGTTGTTTGGTTTGTAGTTTTGCCTTCTTTATTGTTTCCCTCCCTCACTGATTGGTGTCCAAGTTTGATAGGGCACCTCTAAAGAAAGAATCTGAGCAAACAATCCCACAAGTGAAGAAGGGAGATTGAATTACACATGTATAGAAGGAGACACAGGAACAGTTTGCTCTCTCTCTCTCTCCCCTCTCTCTCTCTTTCTCTCTCTTTCAGGAGGCGGTTATACAAAAATGATCTGTCAGCAGAAGATGCAATGAAGGAGTGTATAAAAGGGATATATATTTGGAAGTTCACATCTGAACACTGGGAACCATTATAATATATAAAAAATCCAAACTTCACATACACGCTACAGGGGTCAGTGCTATCAGTCACAGACCAGGAAAGGGATTTAGGCGTCTTAGTTGATAGTTCCATGGGAACGTCAACTCAATGCATGGCAGCTGTAAAAAAGGCAAACTCTATACTGGGGATAATTAGGAAAGGAATTGAGAATAAAACTGCAAAGATTGTCATGCCCTTATATAAAGCAGTGGTGCGACCGCACTTGGAGTACTGTGTCCAGTTCTGGTCGCCGCATCTCAAAAAGGATATTGAGGAGATAGAAAAAGTGCAGAGAAGGGCAACAAGGATGATTGAGGGACTGGAGCACCTTCCCTATGAGGAGAGGCTGAAGCGTTTGGGACTCTTTAGTTTGGAGAGGAGGCGGCTGAGGGGGGATATGATTGAAGTCTACAAAATTATGCATGGGGTAGAAAATGTTGACAGAGAGAAATTTTTCTCTCTTTCTCACAATACTAGAACCAGGGGCATTCATTGAAAATGCTGGGGGGAAAGAATTAGGACTAATAAAGGAAACACTTCTTCCATAGCGATGTGATTGGTGTTTGGAATATGCTGCCACAGGAGGTGGTGATGGCCACTAACCTGGATAGCTTTAAAAGGGGCTTGGACAGATTTATGGAGGAGAAGTCGATTCATGGCTACCAATCTTGATACTCCTTGATCTGAGATTGCAAATGCCTTAACAGACCAGGTGATCGGGAGCTACAGCCGCAGAAGGCCATTGCGTTCACATCCTACATGTGAGCTCCCAAAGGCACCTGGTGGGCCACTGCGAGCAGCAGAGAGCTGGACTAGATGGACTTTGGTCTGATCCAGCTGGCTTGTTCTTATGTTCTTATGTTCTTAATTCAAAAAATATTGTGAGCCATAAAGAAATTGAAAAAAAAGACAAAGTATGGACCTTCAACAAAATATTGGATGGACCTTCAACAAAATATTGTAAATGCTTGGAAGAGAACTTAATATAACCTCTGTAAAAAGTCATTAAATAAGTAAAGAAAAAGTATTGCTATCATTGTGGCAAGAAGTTCATATAACAATAATTCACAAAGATGGTCATGACCCATCATTGCTACAGTCTTATAGACTCATTTCACTGTTAGTGTATTCTATACTGTTCACTTCAATAATGGTGAAGAAATAAACAAAATGTATTTACAAAATTAATTCATGAGGATAAGACAGGCTTTGTACCAAAAAGATATATGAAGGATACTGTCAGTTTTGTAGTTAATGCAATAGAATTTGAGAAAAAAAGAAAAAATATATTTTTAAATAAAGAAAAAGCATTTGATAATATAGCTTGGTCTTTTTTAGGGAAAATGCTTGGAAATTGTGGCTCAGGATGAACTGGATACAAAATATTTACACAAAGCAACATGCATTGATTTTAATAAATTGAGTCATAACCGATGGATTGCAAATTGAAAAAGGAACATGTCAAGGATGTCCATTACTACTCTTACTCATCCTTGTACTAGAAGTACTGGCTACTAAGATCACTGAGGCTCATTCCGCACATGCACAATAATGCACTTTCAAATTGCTTTCAATGCTCTTTGAAGCTGTGCGGAATGGCAAAATCCACTTGCAAACAGTTGTGAAAGTGGTTTGAAAACGCATTATTTTGTGTGTGCGGAAGGGGCCATAGATTCTAGAATTAAAGAAATGAAATAGGATGGAGAAGACTTTAAAATGAAAAGCTACATTGATTGCATGGTACTGATGATTTCAAACCCACAACTGTCAATGCAGTATATAATGGAACTAATTGAAAAATTCTGATTTTTGAGGGACTGTGAAATTAATAGGAAAACAACAAATTTGTAAAACATTCTTAACAAAGCAGGAAAAAAGATATTAGTAGGATTACAAGTTGCAACATGACCTTTTCAAAAATATTTTTTCTTTAAATCTGGGGCTTTTCTCAGGTTTGCAAAAGTTCTGTCTTGTTTGTTTATGGTTCCAATCTCTGGATTAATGGATATTCAGATAAGGCTACATAGAGATGGATGTTCAGATAAGGCTACATAGAGAATTAGATATATTAAATATAATGACAGAATTATGAAATTATAATTTTACTAGGAGTAAAGCCCGTTGCAGGGTAAGCAACACAGAGGGCCTAAATAGGGCAGGGGGTGAGGGCAGGCAGGGGACTGATTAGTTGGGCAGTTGGCTTGCTGGGGATGGGGGGAGACCAGAGGGCTTGCAAGGGGTGGAGGAAGGTGGGGAGGGCTTTCTCAGCCCATGGATCCTCTGATCCACGAGCAGGGAAGCTTGCTGGGAGTGCAGGGAGGGAAGCAGGGAGAGCTTGCTCAGCCCGTGGATCCTTTGTTATGTGGCATTCATTTGATGATGATGATGAAGAAGAAGAGTTTGGATTTATATCCCCCCTTTCTCTCCTGCAGGAGACTCAGAGGGGCTTACAATCTCCTTGCCCTTCCCCCCTCACAACAAACACCCTGTGAGGGGGGTGGGGCTGAGAGAGCTCTGAAAAGCTGTGACTAGCCCAAGGTCACCCAGCTGGCGTGTGTGGAAGTGTACAGGCTAATCTGAATTCCCCAGATAAGCCTCCACAGCTCAGGCAGCAGAGCTGGGAATCAAACCTGGTTCCTCCAGATTAGATACACGAGCTCTTAACCTCCTACGCCACTGCTGCTCCTGATGACTTATTTTGATAGACAATGTGGATTAGTTTAAGAAATTTGTTAAGTGTAACAGACTAGGTACTAGATTATGGGTCTGTACTGAAGTTCAGATACATAATTTTTATAAAGGATTGCATGATTTTCTCCACAAGCAAAAAACTGATATATTTACCAGAATTCCCCATCTTCTGCAATCTTATGCTGCAAACGAATCTTCTCTGATTTGTCAATTAGGTCCCACTCGTTAGAACTGCAACAAAATTAAGACTTTTTTCAGTAAAAAATTCTTTAAAATGCCTCAGTTATTGCTCAATTAATGATCAATTAATGGAGGCAACAAAGATGGTGAGGGGCCTAGAGACCAGTACCCACGAGGAAAGGTTGAAGGAGCTCAGTGAATTCAGCCTGGAGAGGAGATGACTGAGAGGTGATATGATAGCCATCTTCCAGCACTTCAAAGGCTGTCCTGTAGAAGGTAGTGTGGAGTTGTTTTCTGTTGCCTCAGAAGGTCAGACCAGAACTGACAGGTTAAAATTAAATCAAAAGAGTTTTTGGCTAAACATTAGGAAGAACTTGCTGACAGAGCAGTTCCTCAGTGAAACAGGCTTCCTCAGGAGGTGTTGGCTTCCTCTCATTTGGAAGTTTTTGAGCAGAAGCTATATAGTCATCTGATAGCAAAATTGATTCTGTAAATTGAGGCATATCATGAGAGGGAGGGAAAGAAGAGTTGTGTCAGTACTTGGCCCTTATGCCCAGGGTAATACTGATTGCCACTCTGAGGTCAGGAAGCAATTTTCCTCCAGGCCAGATTGGCCAGGAATACTGAAGGTTTTTGCCATCTTCGGGGTATACAGTAGGGGTCGCTAGGAGTGTGGGGAAGGGAGGTAGTTGTCAATTTCTTGCATTGTGCAGGAGGTTGAACTATATGACCCTATAGGTTCCTTCCAACTCTGTGATTCTATAAATGAAAGTTGTACCCATTTTCAGTTCTACAAATGGTTGTTTTTCCCTTTCCTTCTTCAGATGCAGAAAAGTTATACCTTTCTATTTAGACCTACATGCAAAATGTATTTGGTGCACAGTGAAAGTGCTGCAAATTATCATTCTAGTTTTTTTAATGAAGACATTCAAGATCAGTGATCCCAGAGCAGACCCTGACAGGACTGCAGATTGCTGGTTGGTTTAAGCCTCAAGATATGCAGCCAGGGCAGGAGTCTTTTGGAGTCTCTTTCATCTAAAATTCCCTCCACCCAAGGCCAGGATTCCTTGCTGGACTCTTCAAGGGAAGGTGCACATGGCATCCCTAGATGAGTCTGTGGACTGAGTGTGTGAATTGCCTCTCCTGGATAGGGGGCACAGAGACAAATTTGTGTCGTTGCTCTGGATCCTAGACAAAAGACCCCTTCAGAGCTTCCAAAGGGTTCCAATAGAAGTATAAATGCTGAAAACGGCACCAAGTGCAAGCACAACAGCTGGCCTGCCCCTGGGCACCACTTGAGTAGGTCACGGGGCACATTGGGTGAGATGCCCCTCTCCCTCTCAACTATGCCCTGCCTGGGGACTCCATGGGGAGTTCAAGGGCAGGCAAATAGTTGAACTGGCAAGTGCTTATCTGGACTTGCCCCATCCAGAACTTCACATGGAGTTTGGGAACAGGGTGTGTCTATTTGATGCTGGGCTTGGCTTGGCCCTGAGTTTCTATTGTTGGTTCCATCCCCCAAGCTCCACCTCTGTTTATAGGATGAAGCCATCAGTATAAAGCTGGAGCTGATTGGCCCACCTACTCAGTTTGATACTGGACTCAAGGTGGCTGGGGTGAGCTTTAAACTGCAGGATTGAAGCCTGCAGTTTAAAGCTGGACCTGGTCAAGTTGAGCCCAGTGATGAACAAGCCCATCCTGCTTCTGTTCAGGGTGGGACAAAACCAGATAAATGCTGACAAGTCATTGTTCAACTGCATGCTTGCCCCCCAACTCCACTGCACCCCTCCATGTGGTGCTTGGGGCTCTATTGCCTTTGTGTGCCCCCCTGTTATGCCACAAGTCTTTTGCATACTTAGAAAAACATCTTCTAGTTTAAAGAATCTTCTCCCTTCCAAAGAACACTAATTTCTACATTTTATACCACAACACAAACAGAATCAGAGTCTTGTTAGGCACATTTGCAGATGTATTCATAGCAAAGCAAAACTATTTTCAACTAGTAAGTGTCCAATTATTAATTGTTTTGCACTCACTTGTCACTCCAAGCTCCATTCCACTCTACTTGCCCCCAAGGATTTCTTAGCCGCACCAGGTTTATCTTTTTCCCTTTCAAAGTAGTCTTGGAAGAGGAAAAACATAACATTAATCCAATAGAATTGCTTGGCAAGCATCCTCTTAAAGATGATAGCATAACTCAGAATGCACACTAGCCTTGATTTTGTTCAGCCTCACAAGCTTTCTGTTGCTAAAAGTGCTTTATTTGCATCTCTGATCCTGACTGATACCACCATATCTCTATTCCTTTTTTCCCCTAAAGAAATTGCTTATTGTGTATTGTACAAGACAATATTTTGTTGAATCCTAGCAACATTGATTTATGGCCATACCTTTATTCAGAAATTTTCCAACCTGTCTTTCTTCTACTAGCAAAATTGAAGCCTGTGAGAGTTTTATGGATAGTTGTTTGCATGTTCCCCTCCTCCCCCCCACCCCCCAGCTAAGCTTGGTTCATTTTACATTTGCCCAGCAGTCTATTAATAGTTGCTCATGACAGTAGCAAAATAAAATGAAAATATAAAATTAAATTAAAAATTAAAAAGAGAGATTCCGTGCAGAACCTGATGAACATTGTGCATTTCTCATTTGCGCAGTAGTCTACTGGTAGGACCATGTTGCCCGCCCCCGCCCCCACCCCAGCCAGGGTTCCTTAGCCTTGGAAGGTAAGGCAGGCAACTGGTTGCAGTTGGCCTTGTGCCAAGGCCCACATGAGGTATACAGACAGTTGTTCATGTGTTGCCTCCCCTTCAGCCAGGTCTTGTACATTTCACATTTGCCTAGTGGTCTATTGGCAGCATTGATCATTTTACATTTAAAACAAAAGACATGATTCCCTGTGGTGCCCCAGCAAACAGGCAATGGCAGCAAAATGGTGGTTGCAGGAAAATGATGACAGCAAGGGGACTGGGCAGTAAAATGGGAGGAGAGTGGGAGGATGAAAGGGAGAAACAACTCCTTTGTGGGAGGGTAAGAGGCAGGGAGGGTGGGTCCGTGGGAGAAAAAATCCGAAGAAGGCCTGGTGCAAGGTTTTTTACTTTGCTTTCTCTGCAAAGGGGAAAAAAGGTCAGAGTTTCCCTGCATTCTGAAGATGTGGGGATTCCCTTTCAAGAAGCACGGTCACTTTGGAACAGTTGAATAATTGAAAATCTAAACCAGAAAATATATTGACTCAGTTGCATAATTGAAAATCTAACCCGAAGGAGACGTTCCATGCACAACTGGCCACTGATTCGATATTTACCTCATCCACTGCTGTCACTGAGTAGGCATGACTTTTAACAAGTCCATTAGCCAAGCGCGTCTCAAACAGCATTGGAACAATTGTCTGTAAAATACAATGAATATATAGTAGTAGCTGTATTTTCTGAGTTTTTAAAAGGGCAGCTTTTACATCTGCTTTTCAATGTGTTTTGTTCTCATTCATGCTCTCCCTGGTAAACTGTTCCCCAGATATTCAGATTGGAGCAGTCATTTAATGTTTATGATATGAACAGTAACATTGTCATAGGCAGTGATAAAAGGTTAAGTAGAGGTCACCTAAGAATAGCCGACACAAGGATGAAGTGCAACAGTCATTTCCAATCACTGAGTTACAAATGTTCTTTCCCTGTATACTGGCCTGCTCACATCCTACTAGACATGCCAAGTGTAATCCTAAATTGTTTCAGACTACTTTCTTTGGGGTCCAGCCAAGCAAACAATTTCCTGTGGCATGACATCTATCTCTCCATCCTGTCTGGTCCTCTCTTTAATCTTTCCAGCATCACAGGGTACTTCCTGCTTCTTCTGGGGGCATGCCCCCACACAAACCAACTCTGACCCTTTCAGCTTCTGGTCAGCCAGACTTGCCCCAACAGGTTCAACCTTCCCATTCCCCTCTGGATCCTCCTGCCCATGAACCCAGATAGGGTTGACCTGGGCTGTCCCAGTGCCTCCTGTTCATAGCTTCCATGGTATCCACATAGATGGGCACAGCGTTGTAGGTCCCAAATGCTATGAACTTTCACAAATACCAGTGCAATGAGAATTCACTTCACAGTGATCTCACATTAGAACTATTTGAAAATTAAGACTGATTAGAGCCATATTTCCTCTGAAGGGAGGGAATTACTTAATATTTACTGCTTTAAAACATATCACCAGTTTTTATACTGAATATGAGCTGGGCCATTGGTCCATCTAGATCAGTATCTGCTGCCACTGGCAATGAAGATCTCGTAGGGTTGCCAAATTCCAGAGACCCAGAATTACCAATGATCTTTAGACTAAAGATATCAGTTCCCCTGAAGAAAATGGTTGGTGAACTCTATGGCATTATACCCAATTGAGGTCATTCCCCAAACTCCTCCCGCTCCATGGTACATCCTCAAACTGACAGGAATTTCCCAGCCCTGAGTTGGCAACCCTAATTGTTAGCCACAGAATGTGCTCTACCACTGACCCACAGGCTGCCAATATTTTAACATAGTATCATCTTTCAGGAGTTCCAGTTGTTCCACTGGACATAGAAAGAATAGAATTTGTGTGAATAGATGGTACTGGGTGGTTGTTGACTAGAGGTATACAAACCCGAGTTTCCCCATCATTTGTACATTGGGATGAATAATTCGGGAGTGGATCATTCATATTACGCATCATTCGGTCAATTAACAACCCAATGTCAGTTTGAGGAGCGCTTCCATAAATAAGTCCTGTGTTTTCCTGGGATAGAAAAAAGGACACAGAGAGAGGGAAACAAAGGCAATAAAGGAATAGGAACAGACAATAAAACATAAAGTGTAGAAAGTAAAGAGGCACATTATAGAAAATAAAGCAGAAAAACAGCAAGGAAAGGCAAAAGAAGTATAAAAAAACCATTTTGATAATTCCTGTAGCCCCGTACTTTTTCAATGGTACACAATGAAAGAAGTCGTTCTGGCACTTCCACTATATCTTTTGAATTTGATCCTTATTTGTTATCGAAACTGAATTCCTAATTGAATATCATTACACTATTTATCTGACACATATCTCTGTATCTAACAATAAACAGGGGAAGGTGGAATGGTATAGTATAGCCCAATCTCATCAGATCTCGGAAGCTCAGCTGGGTTTGTACTAGGTCAGTACTCTGCAGAGGAAGGCAATGGCAAACCACCTCTGCTTCTCACTTGCTGTGAAAACCTGCACTAGGAGTTGCTATAAGTTGCCTTGACGGCACTTTACACACCCAAGAATAAACAGGGCCTTGTAGGGATGACGAAAATAACAAATATAGACAATAAAGGGGTCTACACTAATACATTCTGCCACTTATACAAAAAAATACAACTGTAAATTAAACAGAAGAAAATATTTTAAAAACCTTATAAACCAGCATTAGGAGGACTGAGAATGCTCAAGAAGAGACAGAACTTAAGAGAATTTTGGAGAGAATGATGGAGAGTAATTTCTCAAGTCACGTTCTCTATGCCTGTCATGCCCTCACAGAAGTCTTTATTACTTTTATTGTTAAGTATCAGTTTTCCATAGATACCATGGGTTTAGTCCTCTGTATAGCCTCTAAAGGGAGGGAATTTTTGTTAGCCCCTGTCCCTTTAAGAAGTTTCCCAAGATATAGTCTTTTTTAAATTACCCAGTAATCCTCCTGTTCAGTCAGTTCAGTTCAGTACAGGTGCCCAAGGAGTCAGGAGGCAGCAGTATTTTGCCACGTTAAAGGTGTACAGAGAGCACAAAGTTGAGGTTTACAGAGAATAGAAGCCAGATAAAGACTCAAAGAACTTAAAGAAGTGGACTTTCCTGGAAGCAGTCAAAGAAAGAACAAAAGTCTACAGCTTCTACTGTCCAGTCAAGCAAGTACTTTATTTTAAGCAGACCCTGGGAGGAATTAGGGTCTTCATTCTTCTAAATATTAAACCTTTTGTTTGAACTGTTGAACCTTGCTTGTGACTCTCCCACTCTGTTCTGGCTGGACACAGGGCATCAGAAACAGTTTTGCTTAGGGAACAGAACAACGCCTCTTGCCTGTAGAGGTAACCAGAGACAGGGCTTATTCAGTAGCTATACCTTCCCCCTAGAATGCCCTCCAGACAAGGATGTAGGTAGGGGGGTTCCTCATGTTCAACCCCCCCATTACATATCTGAAGCTCCGCCCCGTTTGTGGGTTTTTTGTAGTTTTTCCAGGGTTATTTCTGTTTTTGGCCTGCAGGATGCGCAATTTCCAGGCTAGAAACACCAAAACTTCAGGGTATCTTCAGGAGACTATCCTGCCGATACCAGCCAGGTTTGGTGAAGTTTGGTCAAGAGGGACCAAAGTTATGAGCTCCCAAAGGGGGTGCCTCCATCCCCCATTGTTTCCAATGGGAGCTAATAGGAGATGGGGCTAAACATTTGAGGGTCCATAACTTTGCCCCCCTTGAACTGAACTTCACCATACCTGGGGGGTATCGTCAGGGGAGTCTCCTACTGATATCACCCAGGTTTGGTGAAGTTTGGTCTAGGGGGTCCAAAGCTATGGACTCCCAAAGGGGGCGCCCCATCCCCCATTGTTTCCAATGGGAGCTAATAGAAGATGGGGGCTACACCTTTGAGAGTCCATAACTTTGGAGCCCCCTGAACCAAACTTCATCAAACCTGGGTGGCATCATCAGGAGAGTCCCCTAAAGATACTTTGAAATTTTGGTGCTGTTAGCTTAACAATTGCACCCCTGACAGCAGCCCCCCCCCCCAAATTCCCAACCGGGACTGCCGGTTGCTGGCTGGGAGCCCAGCCAGTAGGGGAAGGGGCAGGGCGGAGCAGGGCAGGTGGGGCAGGGGAGTCTGCTGTCCCAGGCCTCAGAGAGCTACTTTTATAAGCACTGAGGCCGGGGGTGGGGCTTGGGGTGGGGGCGTGGCCCCCGAATCCCCCCCCATAAAAATCTATACCTATGTCCCTGCCTCCAGATGTAGGCATACCTTGTGTCTTCCTTAGTCTCCTTTGAGAGCCAGGTTCCAGGCCTTTTACTAAGGGGATTCCATCCTTTGTAGTTTTTTTATGATCTCGTTCTGGCTTGAGAACTATTTTATACATATTGTTTTGACTTGCAAATGTTGTTGTATGCTGTTTTATGTCCTTGGTTTGCTTCATTTTGACAATGTTTATTTTTTATTTCACTGTGTTTTTATTTTACGAGTTTCCTTCAGCAGACTGAAGGAGAGACAGTGTATGAATTTTTAAAATAAACAATACATACATTTACAAGTTGTATACATCCTTCATCTTGTTATTCCACACAGGCCCCAGCTTGTGCCCATTCATAGACCACTTATTGTTTTTGACCTGCTTCATTTTTGAAAGACACAGTCATATTTCAGCACTGGCAATCTAAATAAAAATCTTTAATTAAGAACTCACTAAAAATGATAAAGGAGCCGCGTGGCGAAGTGGTTAAGTGCTTGCACTGCCACTCACACAGTCATGAGTTCGAGCCACCTGTGGGTCAGATATCCTGGCAGCTGGCTCATGGTCAACTCAGCCATCCATCCATTTCTTGGTCGGTAAATGAGTACCTAGCTCATAGCTAGGGAGTAAAGAATAGCCGGGGAAAGCAATGGCAAACTACCCCACAAAAGCGCCTTGCCTGTAAAATCACTGCTTGCAGTGGTACCCCAGGGTCGGATACGACTGGAGGAGAAACTTTACCTTTATTTTAAAAATGATAAAGAAGTCCAACAAAAGGTTCTTTTTCATTTGATATGCCCTGATTTGGATGTCATATTATATATTCATCTTATAACGTTTGTAGGACATTTCATTAATTTGAAAACAAATTATCTATATATAGATAGTGTTGCAGAGCAGTTGAAATAACAGTACTTTCACACACTTGAAATCACCTAATATATACTGTGGTACTGATGGCAGTCATATTCCAGATAATGGGGGAAAGTTATGTGAGTGATTCTCTGTATGCAATAGTCATCCACTGCCAGATCATCCTTATCATGCATGTGTTTGCCTCGTGTTTATTTAATATAAACAGCATAAGATGACCCTTATGCTATGAAATCTCATGCTACGATGACTCAGGGATACTTTATGAGAGAAAATCCTTAGCACTTGACTTTCTAGAACTTACCTCAATAGAACAGGCCATGAGTGTTCCCCTTTCAATGGCATGTTTCATGATTTTGTACATATTTTTAGGTGCATCCTTTATCTCATAGAATTCTGTCACTCCTCCAGTGAAATCTTCCATGGCCTCTGTGGTGTTGCCTCCTTTCAGAGCCTCATAGGAGCCATGAAGTCTGGAAAAGATCAATAATTTCTTTTAGTAAAAGCAGTCCTTCTCCATTAGTATAGTTCATCTTTGAGTGAAAGGTTTGTAACATATATCAAGAACTCAAAGACCCAAAGCATTTATATCGTTTGATTGAGTTCGCATTCTTAAGTCTGAAGCTGGCAGAATGAACACATCCTGACCCAATGGTTTTTCAGATGAATGGCCTCAAGTAAAAAAAAAAAGAAGTAGTTTCCTGAAGAGGCAGAAACTTTTCCCAGTATATGCACCAAGAAGCAGAGTATCCACAGTTTTGTAGTGACTTCCTCCTGAGAAACCACACAAGACTGGAGTTCTATTACTGCATGATAGGTAGACCTGAGATAGACAGATCTTCATTATGATATGCATCAGTGATTACTTTCGATAATAGAGCCATTATTTTATATGCAGATGTCTCTACTTCAACATAGACAGCAAATAGGATCCAAAATATATTTACTTTGCATAGGCCTTTTCCAGCAAAGCACTCCAAAATTCATTTTTCTGGGAGGATTTGGTAAATACCAGTTGTTTACCATGTGTTGGTAAGCGATCATCAATGACAACTTCCACCCAACTGCCATAACGCCAAAACTGGGAAGTAAAAAAAAAGATAAATTTGAATTTTAAGTGGTGAAATATGGATAGGGTGGGAAATAAATAAATAAGTATTATAAATAATAAATAAATGAGACCATGAACTGGCTTATACATTACAGCTACCATTTGGGGCTTGGATTTATTATTTCAGGATACATTTGTGGTGGGGAAAGAGTAGTTAAATAAGTATTTCATCAGAATATTTGTGTGCTATGCAGGGCTATAGCTGAATTATGAAAAAGGAACCATTTTGTCAAAAATTAGCAAATCGTACCTGGAAGTGAAAAATCCCAGCATAATCTTTTACAAAGGTCTGGTCCTGGGGTATGACCCGGAACAACAACCTTTCATTCAGGGTAAGACAAGCAATGGCAGCCAAGAACCAACAATCACCTGAGGTAAAGAAAAAGGAGCAGGGGGAAAATGAAGATTCAGAATTGAGAGGAAAAGGGAAATGTATGCAATGGAAGAATGTGGCCCTCTACAGATAATTCTTTTGCAAAATAAGGATCTCTCTATAACCCTTTATAGATGGTCCAAAGAATGCCGATACTTTGCTGGCTTAGTTTTAAACAAACAAACAAACAAACAAACAAACAAATAAATTCAGTGCTCTGAGTTAAATGTTATTCTACACATACTGTGCCCACAGCATCATGGGTGACACCCCTTCACTAGTACCTATACACCCAAGTTTTCATGTTGGTAAAGTAGTCATAGTCTCTTCAAAGACAAAAGGGGTATGTAGGGATTTTAATAAAAATAACTCTTTGCACAGCACTTCTCTGCTATTTCATATAATTTCTTTGCAAGTTTAATTTTTTTGCAGTAATATTTGCTTGCAACTTGAGCTTCAGTACTCTTGAATACTCTTTACAATAGGGTCTTCTAGGAGTATGCCTCCCCCTTACCCACCTAGAAAGGACAATTACGTGGCCTAGCCTCAATTTTCCACCCCAGAGATCTGAGGAGAAAAAATGGCCTCCATATAAGGATTCCTGGGAATTTCCCCTGGTCTCTGTGGTAAAGACTATATTGACTAGGGAAGACAGCCTAGTCATCACTTGGAACTGACATTACATCCTATCCAAACTTCACCCTCACTAGGCACTGCCTTCCAATTTAGGCAATGTTTGCAACCCTACACAGCAATTCCCTTGCTCTTCACTGGTTGAACAGTTATGGCTAGGGTTAAGGTCATCAGCTGACAACCAGAGGCAGAAGGAGCAGCCGAGATGGGGAAATGATGTCACTCTGACAATATGATGTCACTTTCAGTGAATGCCCAGAATTGATACCATGTTGCTAGCATGATGTTGATGCAGCATTTTAGAGTTCTGTCTGAATCCTAGATTGTAGCTTTGGCTTCATGTCAGTGATGCGACATCACTTCTGGGTGTTTGCTGAAAGTGGAATTGCACCATCAGTGGAACAACTTATTGTCGAAGGCTTTCACAATTGGATTCAACTGGTTGTGGTGGGTTTTCCGGGCTATGTGGCCATGGTCTGGTGGACCATGGCCATACAGCCTGGAAAACCCACCACAACCACAGGAACAACTCTTTTTTACACCCCCACCTACTGGCACCCAGCAGACCAGCAAGCAACAAAGAGGGTGGCCAGGAACTTTTCCTGCTGAGGTGTGAGATGTGTTCTCCTTAGTTATGACCCATGCCAGGATCTTTTCTGTTGCTGCCCTACTACTGTAAAATAGCCTCTTGGAAGGGGTGTGTCAGGCACTTTCTTTTAGGGCCTTCTGTCAAGGCTGCACAGTTGAACTATTTAACAGAGCTTATGAAGCAGTTTTAAATGTATTGATGCTTACTCTGGCTGATCTGTTTAATGATGTATTTCATAGATTATTGTTGTATCGTATTCGTTATTGTTACTCACAGTGAGTCCTGATTGTCAGGAAAATATCAGACTATATATTCTAAATGAGGAAGTGAAATTAAACAAGAGCAAGAAAATAAATGCAAAGCTCTGTCAATTCTTAATAAATACTTGGTTCAGACAATATAAAGACAATTTTTCCTCTGAATGTAACAGTTCATAGCAATAAGCACTTTGTCCTGGAGACCATTTTTCAATTAAATCATGAAGCTGATGGGCACGTTAAGGTACTGAACTTCTAGGCTTACTTCTGAACCATTTTAACATTCCAAGTAGCCTCTGATGGTCTCACAAATCATGTGGTTGGTGATGATGGAAAGTGCCATCAAGTTGCAGCTGCTTTATGGCCACCTTCTAGGGTTTTTAAGGTGAGAAAACAAAATAAGCGGTTTGCCATTTCCTGCCTTTGTGTAGCCACTCTAACTGGGGCAATCCCATTTAGCAGCCAACATCCAATGAGATTGGGCTAACCTGGACCATTCAAGTAAAGGCAGTAATGTAGTGGCAAGGGGGCGGGGTGGGGGTGCACTGGGCACATGTGGGGGTGTGGCGGGGGCATTCTGGGGGTGTTCTGGGGCTGATGAGGGCATGGCAGGGGCGCAGGACGAGGCATGCCCCGGGCACAGTTCCCCCTCACTCCGCCCCTGGGTAATTAATTAATGTAATTAATGTAATTAATGTGATTAGTTAACACAAATCCAAAAAGTTCAGAGAGGAGTTTTTCCTACCTAGTTCTCCTTGACAAATGTCAGTCCTGTTAGCTCCACCGATGATAAAGCGTGGATTCTCACAGATTTCCTGCAGTTAGGAAAGAAATTGCCAAGAAAAAAGAATGTGTTACAGTTTCAAAGTAAAATGAATTGTGACTGTCTTAGGGTAAGCCTTTCGTATTTTTTTATTTGACCAAATATACAGAGTCTCAGGTTGGATGAAATCCATGAATTTTGGAGAGTCTCATATTCGGAAACTTCAAATAAAATACTTTGCTGTAAAATCTGCTGACAATGT